>NC_135227.1:14669985-14702485 GCF_052324685.1 Brachyhypopomus gauderio
TACACACTCTCCACAATCTCCACAGTCTCCTGATCTCAAAACGTTAGACGTCTTTCAAAAAATAAAAAATAAAAAATGTGGTTTAAATTACATAGTCATTTTAATGTCAATTTCACTCTAGAGTAATTTTAATTATATTTTCTATATGTAAAATAACTTGGGGAATGTATTTAATAATGAAATATGAAAAATATTTAATGAAAATAATACAGAAAAATTATTTTAATTAGAAATTAACAGTTTGGACAACCAGAGAATTCAATACTAATTAATACCTAATAATTTTACATTTCACGTCTTTCCATTAGAATTTCTTTTATGCTTGTTGGGAGAAAGCAGTTCATTTTCAACATGGATGATGAAAGAACACCTGTCCACTTTTCACTCTGCAGGCGTCTCCTTCTTTACTTGTGCATCTGGACTATTTTAAAACATTCACATCGCAGCTATTGCCAAACAAACCCTCACTCAGAATACAAATAAATAAATAAATATATATAAATAAATATATTTTCATACACACACACACACACACACACACACACACACACACACACACACACACACACACACACACACACACACACACACACACACACAGACACGCACCAAAGTACATACGCATATAGTAGTGTTCTATATACTGTTTCTCTGGAAACTTTGTGTACTTTACTACACAAATTATTTGGATATATATATATATATATATATATGAAATGTCCTGTTATTATATATTATTATATTAATACAGTAATTATTTAAATACTAGTATTTTAAAATTATTACATATATATATACATACATTATATTTGTATGTATGTATATTTATATTTTTATACTGTTATATATATATAATTTTAAAAGACTAGTATTTAAATAATTACTGTATTAATATTTCTCTTTACCATGCAGTTATGGAAATGAGTATATTGACATTTAATTAACACCTTCACAAAGCTTTTCACACAGAAATCTCTCTCCCTCCAGAACAAAATGAAATTGTGAAATGAAACCAGTTAGGCTGGCCTAGGTCTTACCCCTGGCCCACTGAAAAAAAGCAGGAAGTTGCCTCACAGTGGAGGAGACCTAGTAGGGGTCAGTTAGCATTACCGGTTAGCACGATCAGTTAGCATGATCAGCTAGCGTTATCAGAATTTCTCAGATGTAATGATATTTTCATAATGCATGCCTGTGAGCTTCCTGTCATTATTAGCAACAGAAACAATTTTTGTTGACAAATTTCTTTAATAATGTTGCTATACAACATTATTCACTGATGTCACAGGGTAATGAAATAATGTACGAGAATGTAATAAAGATGTCATGGAATGTCTCTGCTTTTATGAAGTTACAGGATCTGTATAGCCCAGTTACACTTTCTGTTGTTTTTTATTTATTTTTGCTCTTGGTGCTAGACTTTCTGTGACCTTTGCTGACCTATATCTCACACTTATTATTAATTGCACTATAGTGGACAAAAGCCAAACAGATTTGTAACGGTGGAGGGGATCTCGATCTGTGTCTGAGAGAGGGGATGGGGGCACACATAAACCTCATTAGTGCTGATGGACCAGCAGGGAGACGCGAGTGCAGCTAACACAGATGACCTTTGGGTGTCCTTACACCACACACACACACACACACGCACACACACACATACTAACTCTTACTGGACAGGATGGACAGGTAGTGTGGCAGTCCTTGCCGGTCTAACCACTTTTCTGTCTTTATTTTTACCTTATCTTTGGTTTATCTATCAGTCGTCAATTGTTGTTATTGCCAGTGACATTGCAGTTATGCAGCTGATCACCATAAAATGCATCTTATTTAGATCTGTGTGAACTACAGGCCAAGTTATCATTGGTCATACTGAATATGTCAACACTGTACTTAGCTCTAAAACCTAGAAACCATGACTGCAAACTTCATGCCAGAAAACTACGTAGCAAAATACACGGGTAATGGCTGACTCTCTGAAGTCATTAAATAAAAAAAAACTGAACCACACAAAAATAAAATTAAATACTGATATTATTCCCCAGTTCAGATGGCATTTTTAATATTTTGCCACAATAATTGCTGTAATGAGTGGTAAGTATATGCATACCATGGCTGCATGAAAAAGTGCTTTATTATTGTGATAAAGTACTTGCCCTAAATACTCTGAAATGTTTACAATACATGAAGTGAGGAAAGCCTACAGTTATGAGCCCGTTTCTCAGACGTCCTTGAAAGGAATGCGAGGGTGGAGAAAGTAGCCTAACCACTAGGAGTCCATAAACCACCCCACCTCCTCCTCCACCCCACCACCACCCAACCCCCCTCCGTGCTTCCGAAGAGTTAAAGATTTGCCTTGCTAGAGCATTACAGCGAGACATTTATCTGATTATGGCAGTAATAATTACCCAGCTGTTTATTACAGATAGAGAAATAATTCATGCAGGAAACAGGCCATGGTGGCAATGACACTCCGCATTTAGGAAATATGCAAGCCACACACGTCTAATTACTCAAGCCCAGAGGAAGCCCTTATTAAGCGGCAGAACTTTAAGTGTCTTCTTGACAAATGATAAATTGTTCTATTGCACAAACTCTTGCTGTGGAATTACTGCGGTGAACTCGGGTCTGGACTTCATTAAGATATGCAGGAGGGGAACGGCTGAGTGAAGACGGACTCTTCAGCGGGCTGACTCCTGTCGTCGGGCGGGGGCTAATGAAACCACACGCGTGGCTTTCTTGTCTTTTTTTTTTTTTTTTTGCAGATTGAGATCCTTCACTGTTGGCAAGGAGAAGGGAAGTGAGGGGAGGGGCCTGTCCTGACGCGGGCAGCTGCTGGCCTAATATCACTGGCATGCGGAGCCAGTCGACTCATGCTAAATGGGAATCATTAGTAAAATACTGAATCATTTACTCAGTCACTGGGGCTCCATGGATTAGAGTCCTGGCATGGAGACCTTTGGAGGGGTTAGGAATCAGCCCAGCACAGAACAGATTCTCCAAATCAACAGACTTCCATTGATGGATGGTGAAATAATAGAGAGTCACAGACTGCATTAAGATGAGAAACAGGAAAATGGTGTCTTTATGCTTGTTTAATAATTTGCCATTGAGAGGTAGCTTTGTGAAGTAGGTTTATGAAGGTTTGTGAAGTAGGTTTATGAACTAGGTTTATGATGTAGATTTATGTAGTAGGTTTGTGAAGCAGACTTCCCGCTTAAAACATTGACATATTTTCCACAAAGTGCCATTTAATTTGTACGTTTCTCATTTTGCTGGTCCTACTGGTAATCTGCAAATCGATTAATACATTTCCACTTTACTAAGATAATATACTTCTTATATTCTTCATGTACAGTCAAAAATTTGGACACACCTTTTCTTCGTTTAATTTTACTGTTTTCTACATTTTTATAAACAAGGAAGGTATTAAACCAGTAAAATAACACATGTTATAACATATGTTTGTCATGTTATAACAAATATTATCTTAGATTTTTAGATTCTTCAGAGTATGACTCTTATTTTATGACTATTTTCCATCATTCTTGAAGACATTCTCACATGTGTAGAGCATTTGTAGGGTGAGGAACTGAAGTTCTGATAGAAAACTATTTGCTAAGGGTGCATCTAAAATTGTGTGTGTGTGTGTGTGTGTGTGTGTTCGCATGTGGGTGTTTTGAAAATGAATACATTTTCAGGCTAACACCTTTATGTATAAATGATTTAGCTTATTTCAGCAAGAATATGAATCATATATAATTATATATAATATAGAACAAGGGTGGATGCATTTCTTATTTGTCTTTTTTGTCTTTTTTTTGTCTTATAGTAGTAGCACAGTCTTTCTGTTTGTGTGTTGTGTCTATGTGTAATTATTAAACCTTAGTGCTACACATTAGAGAAGTGACTCATAGGTGAGAAACCCCACTAAAAGCAGACAGCATCACCTAGGTGACTGTGAGTCTGGGATGGGTGGGGGGTTGGGGTGGGTGGTGCAGACTAAAGTTACTGATCCAAGGAGCACTTAACAAATTTAGATGTAATTTTAGCCAAACCCTTAAGATATTTTCCCACAAAATATATTGGCCACATTAAAATCTGACTTCAAGTTTTTATCAGAAGTAAAAGATGGCATCTCTTTTGCCCCCAGAGCATGCACGTGTTATTAATGCAGGAGCTCATGGAAATACAGGACTAATTTTTTAATTTCATAACAACTCACTTGTGAGTTACCCAGGGGCAGATAATATTATACACGGCATGCCACTAATGTGCATGTTTTACAAATGCTATTTAACTCATGAAAATTAATGTGTCTATGTGGAAACCCACAGATTTAAATGTTTGAACACATGCACCAGTTGTGATATGTTGATATATTTGTTCATGTGTGTTTGATGTAAGCATGATTTTGTCAGGAGAACAATTTAAATTAGTTAAAATGTATTTATATATTCCCAATAATCCCAAAAAGAGAAAAAACAATAAAACAGCATAGTGTTATCTTAGAGATCTGATTCATCTTCAAAACAAGCCACAACTTCTAAAACTGTTAGAGGAATGTAAACGTTGTAGGTGTGATCAATTGAAGAACATTATTGTTTATCCAGTATTTAATTTTATCTGGAATATGAACCTTTTTTCAGTGAAATGTGATTTCAAGATACTGAAACTATGCAATAAGCCTACATTAACAATTTCAGCCTTTTGTGTGTTTTCATCTCACCTGATATGTTCATTCTTCTTAGCCAAGGCCTCCAAATACTTCTTGCGTGCATAATAGTTGTGAACATACTTCCGTATGTAGTAGCCTCTCCATCTCTGCTGTATCTGTGCAAGGAAATAATTTTAAAATGATAATGGTATGTTATGTACAGATACATTAATCAGCTTTTGACACTGGATTACTAAATGTGTACAAAGTTATAGCCCAAAAGGTCTTTCATTAATCAACACATGTAAATCTCTTCATTTGAAAAAATATGGTGGCTAATGTGTCATTAGACAATGAATAGGACAAAAAAACCTTTGAGTCTCGAGGAAATTTATTTGTCTGTTTGTACAACTGTTAAAAAGAAATAAAGAGGTGTCCTGGACAGCAGTCCTACAGCTCCAGGCTGCAGGATGGACATACGTCCTTCAGATTAATTAGAAGATTAAAACAATAGCAAGGGAAAAATAATAAGGCAAAAACAAAACAAAACGAGAATTGCCATTGATCAACAGTCAATAGATAATTCTAAATAAAGTAATTGCGGGCTCAGAATCCAACTTCCCTGTGACCTTTTAGACAGGTAAAATCAATGATGCACATTGCCCAATTAGACCTAATACAAATCTGGGCAGCCTTGTAAACACTAGTTTCTATTAGTGGACTAACATATTGGTCTTTGGCAAAGAGTATGATGAAGACTTTGAAGCAATAAAAGAAAAGTAACTAGCAGAAAAGGCATGAATAATGCTGGCCCATATATATAGTATTAATGAGCTTCATATGAAATCAGTAGTTTTATTAACTGCTTATGTTTTAGATTGGAAATTCTATGATAATTTCAAGAAGAAACTTTTTAAAAGATAAAACATCCCCATGAAATCAAAACTAAATATTGATTAATTACTAATTAATTAATGTCTAATATAAGCATAGTAGCAGTACCCTAATTATATGATCAGTCAGCATTTAAATATTATAAAAGATACTGATCCAGAAAATATACCAAAACATCACCAGCTGAGTTGAAAAGCAGCTTGGAGTTTCAGTTAAATGTTCCTCATGCCAATCTGGGCTCCAACTGCATCCTTCCATTTTCACAACTGCCCCTTATAAATGTTTACATTCCCTGTCTTGCTAGACATCACACAATATATTTTACTGCTGTGATGAAAGGCTTGTGCTGGTGTCTAAGTGGTGACTGGACCTCTGCTCTCCCACACTATGACCCCAGAGAAGGGGTCAGTCTCCATTGCTCCAATTAGACACTCGTATAACATATGTGGACAGAGAGCACAGACACTGGACACTGTTGTGGTCATATAAATCTGCACTCATCCCAGAGTCCCACTGAAGTCCAAAGATCACAGCAACAGCGGAGAAGAGATACGCACTGAAATTGAAGCCCTACCATCCTGTGTAGCACTTTTCCCTGAAGAGAAAACCTTTCACAAGTCGTACAGCATGTCATACTTTATTTAAGAATGGCATATTATGATTGAGCAATGCTTATAAAAATGCCAAAGGATCACTCAGATGGGAACCTCGGATTTATTGCTCTCGAACTATGTCACGCTGAACTGATAAACGCACATGTTTAAAAAGGTCCAGTCTCTTCTTAAACATGTGATGGTGTTCAGCTACAGCTTAAAAGGGGTCAGTTTGCCATTGTTCAGGGAAAGAAAGGTATTCAAGCGTCTACTGGCTAATGTGTCAGAAAAGACATCACAGATCTGAACTACACTGTGCTGTATCTCTCAATCTTAGCAACCTGCAAAGGAATCTACAGATTTGATCCTGATCCATTACAAACTTGGGAGCAAGTGTCGTATTCGCAAAACAGTTGAATAAATATTTACCTTGACAGCCATCTCATTGTAGAAATTCATCTTCATTAGAAAATATGCTGTCTGTGTGGAGAGAGGGATATCGCATTAGAGTCGGTGCACCAAGGCCTTCTGATCTGTTCTCAACAGGCAAGAGAGAAACCTGCTTTATACATAATACATAATGAGTCATAGAGACCTGGCTGAGAGAGACAGGATGGAGAGGTAAGTCAGACTTCGTATTGAAAGGACATGGCTGTTCTTAATACATAATGCAGACATGGCTGGGAAAATCTATGGCAGTCAACCTGGGAACTAATGGAGATATATGGCAAAATGCTCGCCGCCGAGTTTGATAATCGATAGTGCTCCACTGGGAGTACACTGACTAGCCATAGCGCGAAATATTCACAAGATGCAAGGCTATGATTTATTCACTGTGGACATTATTGAGGAAGAACTTCTGTAGTACCACTGATTTGCTGCATAATTTCAAGCTATGCATTGTGTGGTAGCTAAAGGGATAAAACAAGTAGGAAAAAATAGAAGGAAGCAAACTAACACCTAGACAATAGCTCTTTTGGGGGGGATGAAATAATGCTCAGGGGCCGGGGGATTTAAGAAACTCCAAACAAATGAACCTAGTGTTTGGGTTAGAATTTCACCATCAGTTTCTGCTATGCTGTACTGCTGAATTCTGTACTGCTCTGGATTTTTTTAAAGGGTCAGAATGAGAGTAAACGAGCACAGCAGACAAGAGTAAAGACATACGCTAAAAGGGACAACGTGGATCTCATGTCAGACCTAAAGCTATGGAATGGCAGACAGACAGAAGCGGAATAAGAACACTTAAACACTGTTTCCTTTGAACATGGAGGCATCCCATGGCGAATCAATACGGACTGTCAAATTACAAACCTACTTCGGCTGTAAGTCATGGCATGCCTGTAAATGCAGAATGTTAATGAGTGTAATCATAACATAATCAATATGGCACATCTCGGCAGCTTACCTTTACCCTCTGCCTGAAGTGCCTGCGTGCACTGAAGCCCCGCCATGTTTTCTGTATGGTTGTCGCCTTCCTGTGTAGATGGCTGTGACAGGACTCCAACGTTAACTACATTCCATTATAATATTAAGAGTACTGTGCACAAGATTAACAACTCCACAGTCAAGTGAGGGGTGAGAGTATTTTAGGGTACATTTAGAAGCCTTTCTCCTGAGAGTCCCGAATGGCTGGTGCTTCTTAGACAACTCTACATTTGCATTCATCATAAAAAACTCCCCTCTAAATGCATGTCTATGGCGATTTTGAACTCAACAAGGCCATTGGCTTCAAAAAGACCATTTATAACCCCAGAAAATCAATGCGTATATGAGGAGGGTGGTAACCCAGAAGCTGCACTTAAGGGGCTAAGATTGTGCCTAATTAACCACTTAACATACTGATCAATTAACTAAAGTAATCTAAATTAACCTACTGTCGGGAAGTTTGTCTGCTGACCGCCCAGAAATATATTGAGGTTAAATGCTGGAGCACCTAGTGTCTAAAGACTAAAATAGACATGATTTAGTGTTCCAAGGCCACATAAAAATGTCCCTCGGACCTGGAATTGTCCCCAGCACTTTAGGCACATGAGACTGCAATGGAGCCTCACCACTTGGTCAGTTATGTGGACAATAGACCACTTTTAGCTTTTATGACCAGAGTCCTGTCAAGCGTATGTATAGCTTATTTAAGCTGCTCACTCGTACCTCAGGTAGACACGCACTTTGCAGCCTCTGAACCAGCTTTGAATTTTGACTGCCGCTGCGTTCTCTCGTTGTCTGTTTTCTTCTGCAATCCTGACACATAAAGCAGAAACTTTGGTTAATGCTAGTTAATAATACAAAGATTAATAATAATGTGAATTGTTGTATACATGACCTCCCTTCACTATCACAGAACGTCTAAGTTTGTCATATTAGGATCATTTATTATACTAACTGAAGCTGTCATAATTTGAGGTCGCTTGATTAAAATTACCTGTTTTTAAGAAAATATTGCTCTCTTATATGATCAATCCGAAAGTTTAATTTAACCAGCCGAGCCATATCCGTATGTTTACATGTATCCGTGACAACAGGAAGAGTCCAAAAACTTCGGGGGTGGAGTGTGTTTATTTCAGCCCTTGGTAGAATCGGCTAGTTACAGGGACTTTTATTTTACAACTTTTACAGTTATAGCAAAGGTTGATTTAGCGTTTCCCACACTATTTTACAATTATTGGAGCGAGCTTAATTAATAAATAACCACGTTTATCTAGAGGAAACTAAAAGTGAACATGGTTATCCTGAATATATTTTGTTACATGTAGGTTATCTTAACTAGTTAAAATTTGCTTACGAATATTTTGCATGTTTACTTATTTGTAAGGTTCTTACTTATATTAGGGTTATCACTCTTTCTCTCTACTAGACCTTTGCTTTTACGTGTATGTTCCTCCTAGCTGTTCGGATCAGAGAAAACTACAACGACAAACAGGTCAGAAACAACATGCTAGGAAAATGTTATATTTAACATAATAAATAAGTACGGGTTTCGGAGGCTTTATGGAAAAGACCACCGACTTGGCTGAAGTAGGTTTCTCTGCAGTCTTTCACATTGTTCATGGTGCGCATCTCCTTGATATTTTGCTGCTTATTTCATTCTTTTCTTACGAGGATAAATAGAAACTCAACCGAAGTCACGGGGATATTTCAGTGTTCTGTGAAGTGCTCCGTTTTCACGTTTTGTACCATTTCTCCCTCGTGTTCTTTATAACTGGTGCGGACACTATATCTGAATCACTGTCACAGAATAACAACGCTCTTCCGATGGCCTAATGATTATAGGGCGGTTAAACTAACTTTTTATCGGTTTAAGTGCTTTATTCAGACCCTTGACAGACAGATGTGGAGAGACTGCATGAAACCCCCAGATCTCATTCATACTCTCTAGCCCACCTTATGGACTACTGGAGCTCCATATCACAGTGCGATCACTTTTTTCTTTTACACATCCTTTCAGAAAACCCCGTCTGGACTAGGAAACGCGGAGCGACTTCGCGACAGCGCAGATAACCGCTGACACACGCCGGCCAATTTGTCCCTCTGCACCAGAAATACGAGGCGAGGAGTGACCCTTTGACAGCGTGGCCCATCCATCCGGACTCGGTGGTGGGCCGGCACCGCGGTAATTGCCTGCGAGGCAGTGTTTTGACAAGCCGGACGGCTGTTGGCCATCATTCGAGCAGCACGGAGATGAGGAGTCACCTGGAGAGGGCTGTGGAGAGGCCGCATGTTTACACGCAGCCAGGTGACCCACTTCTGCCCCGAGCAAGGCCACCACTGTAAGCTGGGTGTGGGATTTGTTAAGACTGCGTTAATATAAACTGCGCTGCTTTTGACTTTGTTGAGATTCTTTTGCTTTGGCTGAGTGCTGCCCAATAATGTTTACCATAGCTGATTTTTAGGTAGATCATAGTTTAAATGAGAATGTACTTCCTTCAAATCCTGCTAAGGGGTTAAAGTGCTGAGATGTCTTTAACTAAATGGCAAAACCCATGTGAAAAATAACAGAACTTTGTTGACATTCTAGTTTTAAGTGAACATCATATATTAAAGAGTAGGAATCATTAAGCAGTGGCTTTACACTCATCAGAAGTCCTGAAGACCACCCACT
The DNA here is from genome assembly GCF_052324685.1 of Brachyhypopomus gauderio. Lineage (NCBI taxonomy): Eukaryota > Metazoa > Chordata > Actinopteri > Gymnotiformes > Hypopomidae > Brachyhypopomus > Brachyhypopomus gauderio. The sequence continues at coordinate 14,680,226 of NC_135227.1, forward strand.
GCAGAGCTGTGTGCAAACGCTCCTAACGTTGGCATCATGTTGTAGTACTCCAGCCCCGTGCAGGCTGCTGTTTAATGTCACTAAATATCTTACTCTATACATACACCTTTGCATCATCAATCCTGGAGCCTTCTTTGTCCTCACGCTGTGGGAGTACATAATTGAAATGATGGTCATTATTCCCCCTTGTTTTTTACCCACCTCACCTTCCCTTGCCTTCTTTTGTTTCCCCTAATGGATAAAAAGCGTGACTGTTCTGGCAGAAGAGAAAATCATATTTTTTTTAGCTGGCCCTTATCTGGGGGGGAAAGGTAATGAATTGAGGATTGTGTAAGGTGGTTTAATCTGCCGGCGTTTCATCATTATTTGTGGCGTGGTTGCTCGGAGACAGCGGTAATCCATTAAGAAGGGGGATGATCCTGTGCGCGGCCCTGATGAAGTCGAGCCGCGGCCGGCCCGTGCGGAAGGGCATTCGGTGCTGCCGGCCGGCGCTGCCAGCACGGCAGATCCATCACCGCTGGGCTCTGGCTTCTCCCTTCATCATCCCTCTTTCCTCTCAACGCCTCCTCCGTGTTTCGGACCAGACTGGCCAAAGTCATATTAATGCAGCCCTATTTTGTGCATTCACGCAGTGGGTATGTGTGTCAATATGTGTGTGTGTGTGTGTGTGTGTGTGTGTGTGTGTGTGTGTGTGTGTGTGTGTATGTGGGTCCATGCTCAGGTGCATGTGTGTTTGTGTGTAAGTTGTTACTGTTGTCCATGTGGCAAAGCAATTAAGAGCTGCCTGCACCTGCACATTGGGTATACATGTTCATTATAATCTCATACCGGCCTGCATTCCTGTACTAGCTTATCATACAATGCTGTTATTTGTGTCCTCCTACTACTTATTATTCATCAGAAAGTAACTTCAGCTCCCCTCCCCACCACCACCACCATCATCTATTTTGCATTTCCTGTCTTGTCTCTCTCCCTCTTTCCTTCTATTCTTCTGTCTCTCCCACAGTAATACTGGCTGCAGGGCTGCTTTGTTTCATGTCCTGAAGAAAGGCTTAGCCTGCGTTTGATTGAGGTCTCTCCCATTTCATTGAGCCGTGCTGTTCCACCACTACACTGCGCCGCCGCACGTACAAAGCAAAGGGAAACTGAACCAGGAGCCCATTTGATGGAGGTGAATAATAAAACGCGTCATTTGTGCCGGTGGGCCCGTGCACCTCGGAGAGGCCCGCAGTCGCGTCTGCCGCGCCTCGCTGTTTTACGGGTCCAAAATCACAATCTCTTTTAGTTAATGGAAAATGAAATGCTGGCTGTCCGATGCTGGAAGAAGGAGAAGAAGAAGAGAGACGCCGCATCTCTCCCTTCCGTCCCGGCCCGGCCACCTGAGCAGGAGTTCGGCTCTGTCGCCACTGCTCCCAGATCAGTTGCTCTTTTCATCTCTGCGTCTGCGGCGCTGGTTTTTGTTTTGCCAGCGTTGTTGCCGTGGTGTCATCCCCAGGAAACAATCAGCCAGCGCCATGGTGACTGTTTTGTTGTGGCGGTTCAGTCGTGGCCTTGCTGGGCGCTTTTCTATTGTCACTTCTCTTTTTGTTTTTTACAGATTCAGATTTACGGTTTTGAATATATGAAAGCCAGTGTACTTTGCCTACCTCAAAAGTTGTTTTTGTTTGTGTAATGTAAATTTTTTTATTGATGAATAACTACAAAGAGCTTACAGTAGTTTGGAAGATTGGTTTTACAAATCATAACTGCTGTGACATTGTTATGGTCCTAAATGACCATTGCTTACAAAATACATAATTAAATATTTGGTTTACTTTGAAACACATTTTCAGGAATCTGCCCTGTCACTGTTCAGTTGGACAGAACAAGCAAGCATTCATTTTTATAAGGGCTGACTTCTTGAAAATAATTTTTTACGATTCAGATTCAGAAAAATTATTCATCCCCGAGGGGCAATTGAGGGCACGCAGAGCAGCAGTTACACAGGAAATAAATACAACATAGGTAAATATAATATAATAAAATAGAATAAAAAAATAATATCTATATATGTGTGAAGTAAAGTGACAGAGTTTCAAGTATGTACAGGTATAAAGTGACTGAGTGTTCTAGGTATTTACAATTTACAGTGAGGTAGCAATGCATTGTGTGTGAGTGTGTGTGTGTGTACGTGTGTGTGTGCATGCTTGGGTGTGGGAGGATATTTTATCATATTTTAATTGTAAACAGCAATTTCTAACTTTAAAGTTTTAAGACAGTTGAGAATTGTTGGACAACAGCAGTTCCACGCCAGGAGAGATGGACGAATGCCACTGAGCCTGTACTAGTACCACACTCTCTCTCTCAATGGGAGGAATATTAAGCTGCTTGTCTGTTGGGAGCTTATTTAGTTTCAAAGTGACTGTAATCGCTGCAAATTGAACCTAATCTAGGCAATACACAGTTTGTCTTCTGCTAGAGAGAAGGAGGGGAGGAGAGGGGAGAAAGGTGCTTCTCATAAAGACCTTGACCTATGACCTCTGGCCTCTGGAGGGGGGGGGGGGGGGGGATGTGGGGGTGGTGGGGGGATTTTTCGCCTGTTCCATCCAAGGCCCAATCCCATTTCTGCCTCTTGGCTCGCTTCACTGCACGCCTGAGCCTGCCCAAGGATTTGTTGCCTATTTACTTGCCCTTATTACAATGCCTCCATCCACTTTTATAGGAGCTATTACTACAGATAGATTCGTTTTCATGCAGCCTGATGACATGGGACTCTGCTAAGTTGTGGGTTTAAAAGACTGTTTGACACAGAAAAGTTCTCCAGTTTAACTATCAAACCAGCAGAGCAAGTGAGGCACAGTGGCCAGCACTTCTGGAACTAAATGGGTTTTTGTTCAGCTCAAGCCTACTGAGTATTTTGTCATCATTTGGAGGCTGGATTGGTTTCCAGAGGGTTCTTGGTGTTTGTTTTTCAGCAGATTTTAGGCATCGTCCATTCTAAAAGCATGTTTCAAAACGATATTACATATTGCGGTTAAACAATCAAGAGTGGCATTAAATGTTTTTCTTTATTAAACCATGTGGCAATATAAAAGATACATTTTTGTGCATTTACTCCTGCATTAGTAATAAGTTACAGCACTCAAATCAAAATAATTTACACTTCATGTCCATGTACAAATAGTGTTTAAATTATAACAATATATTGTGTCAAGTCAGTGTATAATGTAAGATTAAAAGCCTTTATATTGAGTAGCTTAGATGTTCTAGGTATTGTTCCAAAACCTCAAACAAGACTAAAATTTTTTGTGAGGCATTTCTGCACTGTATTTCTATTAACCTCTCTCTCTCTCTCTCTCTCTCTCTCTCTCTCTCTCTCTCTCTCTCTCTCTCTCTCCTCATGTCTCTGTCTCTCTTTATCTCTCACCCCTTCTCTTTCTTAATCGTTATTGCTATGAGATCATTCTTTGAATTACCCAGCAATCATTTAAAGAGTCAACCACTGCCAAGTCATTAAGCAGCAAAGGTCACCTGTGTTTCTAAAGGATTATCCTTGTTAAGGGGTCGGAAAACACTAAATATTTCTAATCCTGTGTTATTTGCCGCATGGCTGGATAAAAGCTACTTTAAGCCTCATAAAATTAAAAGGGAGCATTCTCTCAACTGTGGCAGTAGTTTCATTTGAATGGAGAGGTGGGGAGCCAAAATATTGCCACTGAATTAAATGTCAAAAATCTTCTCAAGTTGTAGATATATTGTTCACAGAAGGCGATTTTGATTAATACATTTAATCTAAATCACTGAAAGTTCCTTTTCCTTTTGTCCATAAAATGCAATAGGACACAAATCAGTTTTACTGTAGCTTGATAACAATCGGAAAGTAATGCATCTTTTGCACCCAATAAATTGTTGCTTATAACCCTAACCAAAATCAATTCATCTTCACCACATTTATTAAAATCCTGGTCATATATCTTCTGCAGTGTTTGTTCATCTGTTTCTTGATACATTTATATCACCTTTGTTATGGTCTAATGTTTTCCCTGTCACTGCAGCGTAAAATGGAAAAATGTATTTTGGGCCAATTTAATAATTAAAGAAGTGGAATCCTGGTGAGGTGGAGTAAATGGGATCGATAAAGATGGCGGTGTGCAGCTCAGATAGCACCTTTCCCCTTGAGTTTTTGATTAACCCATCCGACAGTGAACCTGACAGCAATATACCACTGCCACGCACGGGAGGGACGCTCTCCCTCAGGCCCTCTTCTTGTCTTTTCATAAACCTTTCTGGATATATTTGAAAGAGTGCGTGTGCGAGTCTGTGTGCATTCTTGCACATGCCGTAGCTGCTCATGTGTGTGTGTGAGTGTGTGTGTGTGTGTGTGTGTGTGTGTATGTGTATGATTTTTTTTCCTTCCTACCAAGACAGGCTTAAGGGCACTCTATTTTACAGGCCTAATAACTACTCTGAGTCCATTTAGAAATATTCTACACGGTGTTCCCAGATTTCCACCTGGGGCTATGAATTGATAGCCTTATTGAATGCAGCCGTACTGCTTAATGAAGACAACGGATGTCCAAGCAATAAAAACACAAGGCAAAACCAGTCTTTTTATCCACTTGATATCCAGATCTGATTTTGGCAGTCACTGGTAGTACCTTTCCATTAGATTCTATTGAGAGAAGAGATGCTTCTTGATGTACTTCTATGGACTAATGATCTGGGTGTGCTTGAGAGTGCAGAAATACAATACGCCTCACTGCTACACGTTGTCTTATTTACTCCTGATCAATTACCCAGCCCATGCAGACTGGGTCAGCCAAGAGTCAGAAGGCTTTGTGATTTATTCTAGGTGTTAAAAAATAATTTGTTTTGGATTGATTAACATTAATTAATTATGTTAATTATGTAGGATGAAAACAGATGTTCTCTAAGAGTAGACCTTAATTAATGTTTCTTGGGTTGTCTAAAAATAACAGTAAGTTCTTAATAACAGTTAAGATTTTGGCAGCATCTTAGAAATTGTGTGGTTGCACAGTCAATTAGCCACAATGGCTGAATTTTTCAAGTTAAAACATTCGTGCTGAGGACCAAAAACTGCATCCCCTGTCATCACTAAATCACCATCATTTTATTGATCAAAAAAAAAAAAAAAACAATTCAAACATTCTCCTTTTCCAACAGCAAGTCAAAGCATGTGTATTCACTCCAGTTGGTGCCCTCACTTGTCTGTGGCTCTGTGTTGCTGGGGTGCCCTCCGGCACCCTCACGCGTGTTGGGGGCGGGCCCTTCCCCTCGGCGGGCGCCCGTCACCGCCGTCTGCCAATCATGCGCTCCTCTCGTCTGCTGGGCTATGATATGGTAATTCAGGCTGCAGTAATGGCCAGTCCGCCGGCTGTGATTAAGCAGCCTGTTGTTGCGGCCGACCCCACGCACCCTGCGCTGGGCTACCCTGACCTCCTCTCCACTGCCCGCAGGGTCCTGTCATCCCTCTCATCAGCTAACTGACATACAGGACTTCCATGTGAACACTGAAGTGTAACTGTGCTGTAGTAGCTCTGGACCTCGGCTGGTCATTAAGGCTTGTTTATTATTTTGGGTGCCTCTGCGTGAAAGTGAGAGGTGGCATTATTTATTGTCTTAGTGAAAACGTTTAGCAGGAATGCTAGTGCGAAGGTTTAGGAATTAAGTTGTAGTGTTCCAAACTTTATCCGAGTCAACAGTACGTCTGGAAAATGTCTTGTGACTTGTAATGTAATAGTAAATGTGCTAAATGTACTTCAAATAGGTAATACAATTACAGTATTAATCATACATGAATAAGAACAAAGCATTGTAGGAGCATAATAATATCTTAATATTATATAGTGCACAGGACTTCCAGGACTGCAGCTTTCATTAAGATGTTGTTTGCCAGTGGCTGAATCTGAATCTGAATCTTGAGTGGTGTTTTATTGACTTAAATCCACACATATCCTAAGAGCTCTCTTTGAAGGATACCAACCATCTGCTAGAGAGATTCCAACTGACGGCTGGGATGTATTCTAGATTATGTCAGATTCTAGGGTTATGCCTTCAGCTGTTCAGTATTGTTAACATATAGTGTATGTTGTATACTTGCGTATATTATTACTTTCATCCAACTTGAGCAATAGCGGGGTGATGCTGAACTACAGAGTGAATATGTGCGGGGTCTAGAAAATACACCCAGTTAAGCCTGTTAATGATGGATCTAGAATAGACTGTCCTGTTAATGCTGGGTGTAGAATAGACTGTCTCATTAATGCTGGGTGTAGAATAGACTGTCCTGTTAATGCTGGGTGTAGAATAGACTGTCTCATTAATGCTGGGTGTAAAATAGACTGTCTTGTAAATGCTGGGTGTAGAATAGACCATCTCATTAATGCTGGGTGTAGAATAGACTGTCTTGTAAATGCTGGGTGTAGAATAGACCATCTCATTAATGCTGGGTGTAGAATAGACTGTCTTGTAAATGCTGGGTGTAGAATAGACCATCTCATTAATGCTGGGTGTAGAATAGACTAGAATAGACTGTCATGTTAATTCTTGGTGTAGAATAGACTATCTTGTAAATGCTGGGTGTAGAATAGACCGTCTCATTAATGTGCCACTTGCTTGGCTGGCCTCGTTTTGAACTGTGGGTTAAAAAGTCACCGTGACCTGTCTCTATCAGCTGACAGGAAATGTCACAGTGGGGAAGGCTGATCCAGAATTTGATCTGGAGTAAATTTCTATCTCATCTGATCGCCCTCCCCTGCCTACCCTCAGTAGCTTTACTGCATAGATTTGCTGCTGAAGTTTGAGTAGGGTTGAAATTAAAATGTATTGCTCATTCTCGATGTATCGATTCACACCTCGCTGCGTCAATATTAACTTCAGCTAGCTTTCCAATAAGAAGTAAAGATTGTAGAGACTCTCTCTCTCTCTCTCTCTCTCTCTCTCTTTCTCTCTTTCCCCCTTTTCCCCACGACACAGTTTCATCAACTTCTGTGCTGTATGCTATGGAATCTTTTGATGAAGTGTGTATTGTTTGTTCTGAATCAGCCACAGGAATTCACAGAGCTGTTAGGTAAAAACTTCATGACACACATTATTACCTGTTAAAGTTCAGCCTTAATAATATATTGTAAAGAAACAGCCTAATATGAGTCTTACTGCTCTAGAAAAAAAAATGTCTATTACTATTCTACACCAGAACTGTATTATGGATATTCTGGAAAACAGCTTAGATGATATTCTGCTCATTGTCAGTATCTTATTAAATATATGTGCCATAGTAATAAGCAGGAAGTTTTTACAGGGTGCTGCAAATTACAATATCTTTCCATTACAGATCTCTTAACAAATATCCTTTTAATGCTCCTTTTCTTCTCCAATCAGTTCAATGGCCCTGTTAACCTAATCCTCTCCGACTCTTCTGATTGTCAATAGTCATCTAATTCTACCTTAACAACAGTAATTGGCTGATGGAGAATAGCTATAGATCTGCTATCCTGATGACTCCTTGACTTTTTGTTCTCTCCCATTGGTAAGTCTAATAGAATTCCAAATCCTCACCACTGTGTTCATACCATGAGTAGGTCAACAGTTATGTCAAGGTCCTATCGGAAACTTCACATGTAACATCTTCATTTAGACATAGTACCCCGCCCTCCCCACCCATGTCTCATGTCTCTTCTTCAGATGGCTTCATATGAGCTATTACAAGGGGTTCTCTCTCATGCCCGTGCACCCCTTCCATTATTACCAAATTCATCTAATTCAGCGACATTCAATTGTTTGCATGTGAATTATTTGGCTGGGGCCATTATCGGTGCCGGTCCTGTCGGCAGCTGAAGGATTATGGGTTCGATCTCCACGCGACTGGCACCTTCTGGGAGGAGACCAGGCGACTGCTGCTCATTTGTTTTTATTTATAGGCTCTTCTGAATTGAATTTCTGATCAATGACGGAGGACAGCCCGCTCTCGCGCGCTCCGTTTCAAATCCGAAAAGGGAGGATACAGAGAGAGAGAGAGAGAGAGAAAGAGAGAGAGAAAGAGAGAGAGAAAGAGAGAGAGAGAGAGAAAGAGGGAGAAACAGAGGGGGTGGGGGCTCAGAGGAAGATGGAATTGATTGTAGCTTCGTGAGGGAGGCTAAGTTTCGTAATGCAGCCGACAGTGTCCTGGCCAAAAATAGGCGAGCCACAGCTGGGCACCGGAGCCGCTACCTTGTGCAGAGAGTGAAGGGCAGTCAGGGTGGTCATGTGGGTTGGCCTGCACACTGTAGCCTATAGAAGTCTTCCCTTTGGGGAACCGAGGTCATTGACTCATGCACAATGCCACAATTCGTTGTTAACAAAGTGGCTTTACAGCAAGTGCTCCGAATTTGCAAGGTCATTTACTTTTTTGTTGTACACCCACAAAAGGGGTTTGACAGAACATTTCTGCTAGCTTAGAAATGTTTTGTTAGCTTAGCACAATTGGGAGGGTGGGTGGGGAGGGGGGGGGGGGGGGGGGTGTTGTTGCTTACCACTGGTAAAAGTATAAAGAAATGTAGGACTTTATGTGTACACTAGTGTTTGTAGACTGCATTTTCCAGTTCTAATGCTGCTTATTTGAGCCATATTTACTATTAAGATAAGTTAATGCCTCTGTAAGATTTCAGCTACTGTTACATACATTAGCATTTGTGCCTAAACTTTAATACATGGCCATGTCGATCTAAAGCATCAGTCCACTATGCGACATTAACTGGCCACGTCCTTTCATATCACGATATGTCTCCCCCTGCACGACTGTGGCAAACAGAGCGGCCTCAGTCAGGTCCTGTAGCAAGGTCAGGCACGAGAACGACCACCACATTCAGCGGCTTAATTCCCCCTTTTACAGGAGCGTCCAGATCCCCCTCGCTGGCCTGTGCTCCGCTGGTGCAGCGCATCTCTCTAGGTGAGCGTCCTTTCATTAGACGGGCCTGCAGGCGTGAAGGGTCCACTCATTACCACACACACCACCTCTGCCTCCCCCCAGAGCTGATGGTGGCTAATGGGACAGCACCTAGACTTTAGGCCCTGATAAAAGTCATTTTCCGATTCCTTAATAATTAATGTAGCTGGACGTTTGGAAAATGTTATTGGTCTTGAGTCAGTGGGGCAAAAAGAATGTTTTTTTTTTTTTTTTGCTGACAGAGTACTCTCTCTCTCTCTTGTTTTTTTTCTTTCTCTCTCTCTCTCTCTCTCTCTCTCTCTCTCCTAATTTCACTCACAATGTATGTCTCAGCTTGGGGAAGATCATCCTCAAATGGGGTGAAAAGGTAAATTAGGTTGTCATGCTAATTTAGTGTCAGGTGACTGTGTAATTGAATGCATAAGGGAGGTAGTGGAGGCAGCCTGAACTTGACCTAGCTAAAACGAGCTGACCTTGACCCCCGTGCACACACTCACACACACACACACACACACACACACACACACACACACACACACACACACACACACACACACACACACACACACACACACACACACACCACATGCTCGCTCTCGCTCTCGCTCTCTCTCTCTCTCTCTCTCTCTCTCTCTCTCTCTCTCTTGCACATTTGCCTCCCACTTTACTCTCATGTTGCCCCTCAAGATCCACAGGCTAGAGGTCAGCAAATTAAGACAGTAAATCTCTTTGCCTGCTCTGTGGCTTTGAGCACATCCGATCACATCTGAATCTCTGCGCACTGCAGCTTATGTTTATGCTATGTATATACTATATAATAATAATAATAATAATAATAATAATAATAATAATAATAATAATCTTTATTTGTATAGCACCTTTCATACATACATGCAACTCAAAGTGCTTTACAGTATAAATAAAATAAACATTAAAAGGAGATAAGACAAAAAGAAAATGTTAAAAGAAATTAAAGATAAAAATATTAAAATATATGTTATGTGTTCTATATAAAAACATATAATTTGTCTTTTTTGTGCTTTTTGTGCTGACTGTTTGCTAAAACTTCTGAGTTATAGGATTTCACTGTATATTTTATGCATTATAGGATTTCAATGCATATAGCATTTCAATTTATGGCCTGGCTTTGCACACAGTTTAACGGGACATCACATTCATGCATAGTCAGTTTATATTTTGTAGGTAACTGCTCCTTTACCCTTGGACCTTGCCAAACAAGATTTGATAAAAGTAATACAGAAATCATATTCAGAAGCTCTCGTAACAGTTGTCGCCACGTTTATGTTAGAGTAGCTCCTGGTCTTTTGCGTCTCCGAATGCCTTTTTAAATAATTCACAACACAATCCCCTCCCCGTTTTCCTCCAATCAAAAGATGGATATCAGGGGTTATCCATTCTGCCCGATAAAGGTGACCTCTTCCTTTCCTGCAAAGAGCATCTCAGTGGCCTGCCTGCTCCCAGAGACGCCTGCACCTGTCTGGAAGAAAAGGCACCAGGGCCACTTTGTGGGTGTTTTTTTTTCCTCGTTGTTGTTATATTTTTGCATTTAAGGCTTAATGACCTTCAACAGGGCGAAGTGTGGATTTATTCCTGTAAAGGCAACCTTCTGCAGCTGCCACGCAACAATGACGCCGCTGGGGTGGCTGGGAGAAAGGGGCGGGGCTTGTGTTCCCCATGCTGGCCAGCGCCGGCCCACCGCACCACCCACCTTAATCAGAGACACAATGGTGGGACAGAAGGAAGGAGAGAGGACATCTAGGGGATAAGGACACAATGAGATGGCAGCGATTGCGTGTGCGCGTGTGTGCGCATGTGTGTGCGGGTAACAACACAGCATTCATTAGCATGGAGGAGAGAAGATCATGTTAGGAATCTGAAGGACAGACATGATCTGTCTATCTGTGGCGGGATAAACTTTGAGAAAGTGAACAGGTCCTCATGCAGGCTACCAATCAAACCCTACCAATCAAACCCTACCTTTCAATCTCTACCAATCAAACCCTACCTTTCAATCTCTACCAATCAAAACCTACCAATCAAACCCTACCTTTCAATCTCTACCAATCAAACCCTACCAATCAAACCCTACCTTTCAATCTCTACCAATCAAATCCTACCAATCAAACCCTACCAATCAAACCCTACCTTTCAATCTCTACCAATCAAATCCTACCAATCAAACCCTACCAATCAAACCCTACCTTTCAATCTCTACCAATCAAATCCTACCAATCAAAACCTACCAATCAAATCCTACCAATTAAACCCTACCAATCAAACCCTACCTTTCAATCTCTACCAATCAAATCCTACCAATCAAAACCTACCAATCAAATCCTACCAATTAAACCCTACCTTTCAGCTTCTGTTTGTTACTGGAAATGCTTCAGTCACACTTCCTGTCTGGTGTCCATTAAACATGTGGTGTCGGGTTACAGTGAGAACTGCTCAGCACTCTATATTGAACTGTACATTTTGTTCCCCCCGGTAACACCATGGTAACCATCACTTACACTACCAGGATGTGAATATTGCCTTGTGGGCTCTAGAGGTGAGGGGTCAACACTCCGGATCTTTCTCACGTGTGTCCACTCGGCCGGCCTCTCAGTGGCTGGGCTGATGAGCACACCTTCTCTTTCTCCACTTGTGTGGTTGTGTGGACCAGCCGTGGGAAGCCAGAGTGCTGGGTGGAGCTCGGCGGAGGCCTGCAGATGGAGTGTGCTCGCCGTTCCTGTCACACCAGCACTCCCTCAGCCAATTAATTACGATGGCCTAGTTAGGATGTTTAATCGTGATGATTGATTGTGTGAATAAACATGTTTGTGCAGGGCGCCCGCATGAAGATGAGAAGACACAATCTCTCCCCCTGTTGTTTAAGTTTCGCATCTCATCGCGAGAGCCCCAGAGTTCCTGACGCTCACTAAGCGGGGTTAAAAGTGATAGGAGGGGGAAAAGTTTGTTACAGACGATTTCAAGCAGCGCAGATTAGTGGATGGAGGATGAGTCACATGACGGTCTGGCATCAGTCGAGCGGCCTCCTAGCGGCTGAGGTGCACTTCATCCAAAGCTCGGCGGAACGATCTGTCGCAAATTGCAAATGGAGCAGAGTTAATTTTCCACAGCGGCCTTGTCCTACTATGACAACGTGCTGGTCTAATTACCCAGCCTGCCATCTAAATGCTAGGCTCGTTTTTCTATGTAGGCCACTAATGTCTCTTTAAGTCACTTGGTTCTTTTACATAATACCTGATCAAAAGCCCAGGTTAATTAACAGTCCTATCACATTGCCAATTCTGTGCCGTGCTGTCTGTAGTGGAAACAGGGGAGCGAGTCTTGGTTCCAGTAGTGCGGCATCCGATACTTTCTAGTGTATGTGTGTTTGTGTGTGTTGTGTTTGTGTGTGCTGATGAAAAGAACAGAGGACCCCCGTGCAGAAGGACCCCCACACTCCTCCACCTCTCTACCACCACCACACCTCTCTACCTCTCCACCCCACACCTCTCTACCTCTCCACCACACCTCTCTACCTCTCCATCCCCACACCTCTCTACCTCTCCACCACACCTCTCTACCTCTCCATCCCCACACCTCTCTACCTCTCCACCACACCTCTCTACCTCTCCATCCCCACACCTCTCTACCTCTCCACCACACCTCTCTACCTCTCCATCCCCACACCTCTCTACCTCTCCACCACACCTCTCTACCTCTCCATCCCCACACCTCTCTACCTCTCCACCACACCTCTCTACCTCTCCACCCCACACCTCTCTACCTCTCCACCACACCTCTCTACCTCTCCATCCCCACACCTCTCTACCTCTCCACCACACCTCTCTACCTCTCCACCACCACACCTCTCTACCTCTCCACCACACCTCTCTACCTCTCCATCCCCACACCTCTCTACCTCTCCACCACACCTCTCTACCTCTCCACCCCACACCTCTCTACCTCTCAACCACCACACCTCTCTACCTCTCCACCCCACACCTCTCTACCTCTCAACCACCACACCTCTCTACCTCTCCACCACACCTCTCTACCTCTCCACCCCACACCTCTCTACCTCTCAACCACCACACCTCTCTACCTCTCCACCACCACACCTCTCTACCTCTCCACCCCACACCTCTCTACCTCTCAACCACCACACCTCTCTACTTCTCTATCCCCACACCTCTCTACCTCTCCATCCCCACACCTCTCTACCTCTCCACCACACCTCTCTACGTCTCCATCCCCACACCTATCTACCTCTCCATCCCCACACCTCTCTACCTCTCCACCACCACACCTCTCTACTTCTCCATCCCCACACCTCTCTACCTCTCCATCCCCACACCTCTCTACCTCTCCACCACACCTCTCTACCTCTCCATCCCCACACCTCTCTACCTCTCCACCACCACACCTCTCTACCTCTCCACCACACCTCTCTACCTCTCCATCCCCACACCTCTCTACCTCTCCACCACCACACCTCTCTACTTCTCCACCCCCACACCCATCCACCCCCACACCCCTCTACCCTCCCACACCTCCACCTCTCCACCCCTACACACCTCCACCCCCACACCCCCCACATCTGGGTGACGGTGGGGATCCCAGCCAGTGCCGTGCGGCCTCTCTGTTGCAGGACCCTGGTGATGAATCGCCAACGGCCAGCGGGCCCGGCTCTCCACTCCGAACGCAAATAAATCTCAGCCATGTAATAATGACAGCGAGCCGCGAGGAGACTGGCAGCTATAACAAGGCAGCCGGTGTCACCCACTTACGGCAGACGCTCCAGATCCATCATGGGCTGGCAGGCCGCACACGGAGGTGAGCCGGACACGGGGCCCCAAAGAAGGATGTGCTGTTTGCACTGGAGCGTCCAGCCAGTCCCATCTGGCACGCTGAAAATGGGATTTTTCCCCCTCCCCACCCTCCCCCTCAGCTCCATCACATGACCACAAACCCCCCCCCCCCCCATCCCGGAAGTGCCTGCCGTCTCAGGGCGGTGTATGGACGTGGGCTGGGACACGAACACACGTCATGTGTTACCAAAGCAGAAGTTGTTATAGTACTGTAAGTACTGTAGGCAGCTGTGACATGTGACTTTGGCCTGTAGTCCAGCACTGTGAAGGCCACTGTATCCTCCACCCTAACATATACTAGTATACACTAATAGTGTGTACAGTAGCATCTTATTAAGCAATCAGCATACTTGGGCCTTCAGCATCTGTGGCAAACATATTTAGTGACATTCCAAAACCTCTCTATCCGCCCACCCACTTTAGCTTAACTAATTCTGAAGTATGAGAATACTATAGTATTTACTCATGTTTGAAAATATAGACTCTAGGCATGTCCAGTATCATGTAATAGTTGCCATTGTTTTCTGTATTTTAATGATTCAACTCCTCACCGTGCTCTGGCCAGTTAACATATGATGAGAAACTCAGAGCAGAAACAGCTACAGAAATCTCTTTCTCTTATCAAAAACCTTAAAACAGTCGCCACAAGCCTTAATCTTGGCTGCACTTGGAGGTTTGTAGTCAATAATGTGAGTAATAGACTCTCCCAGCCAGTGCAGCGGTTGCTGTGACCTGCTGACACCAGGTCTCATCAGTGACCCGCTGCTCCGGGCCTGGACCCTGGTGCCGCAGCTCTCCTCACAACACACCACGCTGTAATAAATCTCTGCCTCCCTCATGCAGATGGCTGCGTGGGTGAGAGGGCATCTCAGGACCGCTCGATGGCTCGTCTCTCTCTCTCTCTCTCTCTCTCTCTCTCTCTCCCTCCCGCCCTCACTTTCTGTCTTTGCCTCTCTCTGTCTTTCTCTATCTTTCCCTCTGTTTCTCTCTTGTTCTCTCCCTCTATCCTTTCTCTCCTTCCCGCTCTCTCTCTTCCGCTCTCGGTGACTTCACTTCCTCTGTTTCTATCTCTCCCCCCGCCCCACCCATTTCTCGCTTCCTCCCTACCTCCCTCTCTCTCTCTCTCTCTCTCTCTCTCTCTCTCTCTCTCTCTCTCTCTCTCTCTCTCTCCCTCTCCTCTCATGCTCTGTAGGTTTGGATGGGTCATGTAAACAGGGATGTCAGGGGCTGCATATCTCTCCCTCTGAAAAAGCAGGCGATTTGTTTTGCTGCAGTCTGACACTGGTTCCATGGCCTATTTTTGGAGGCCCCTTCGGTGGCCTTACCGTACATTTCCACATAATTGATGGTGGCACTGTAACATATGGCCTTTTCATCATTGTCCGGCCCCCAACTCCCTCCTTGAATGTTGCTGCTTTCTCACTTGCCACTTTCTCCCCATCTCAATTCTCCCGCCTCACTGTCAGTTCACACTTAAATTGTTTCCCTTGAAGTTGAAATGAAAACAAACCTTGCTGGTTCTTGCCGTTTCTTGTAAATACTATGACCGTGAGGTTACCAGTTTTGCATCAACAAATATACAGCAAATCAGGTGTCATCATCAGACCCTATCAGAACGGGACTGGTTAGCAGGACCCTCCTCTGCCCCTTCAGTACCCCTCCTCTGACCCTCCTCTGCCCCTTCAGTACCCCTCCTCTGACCCTCCTCTGACCCTCCTCTGCCCTTTCAGTACCCCTCCTCTGACCCTCCTCTGACCATCCTCTATCCTTCCTCTACCCCTCCTCTGCCCCTTCAGTACCCCTCCTCTGACCCTCCTCTGGCTCTTCAGTACCCCTCCTCTGACCCTCCTCTACCCCTCCTGTACCCCTCCTCTGACCCTCCTCTGCCCCTCCTGTACCCCTCCTCTGCCCCTTCAGTACCCCTCCTCTACCCCTCCTCTGCCCTTCCTCTACCCCTCCTCTGCCCGTCCTGTACCCCTCCTCTACCCCTCCTCTGACCCTCCTCTGCCCCTCCTGTACCCCTCCTCTACCCCTCCTCTGACCCTCCTGTACCCCTCCTTTGCCCCTCCTCTACCCCTCCTCTGACCCTCCTCTGCCCCTCCTCTGACCCTCCTCTACCCCTCCTCTGCCCCTCCTCTACCCCTCCTTTACCCCTCCTTTGCCCCTCCTCTACCCCTCCTCTGCCCCTCCTCTGACCCTCCTGTACCCCTCCTTTGCCCCTCCTCTACCCCTCCTCTGACCCTCCTCTGCCCCTCCTCTGACCCTCCTCTACCCCTCCTCTGCCCCTCCTCTACCCCTCCTCTGACCCTCCTCTGCCCCTCCTCTGCCCCTCCTCTACCCCTCCTCTACCCCTCCTCTGCCCCTCCTCTGCCCCTCCTCTACCCCTCCTCTACCCCTCCTCTGACCCTCCTGTACCCCTCCTTTGCCCCTCCTCTACCCCTCCTCTGACCCTCCTCTGCCCCTCCTCTGCCCCTCCTCTACCCCTCCTCTACCCCTCCTCTGCCCCTCCTCTGCCCCTCCTCTACCCCTCCTCTACCCCTCCTGTACCCCTCCTCTGACCCTCCTCTGCCCCTCCTCTGACCCTCCTCTACCCCTCCTCTGCCCCTCCTCTACCCCTCCTCTGACCCTCCTCTGCCCCTCCTCTGCCCCTCCTCTACCCCTCCTCTACCCCTCCTCTGCCCCTCCTCTGCCCCTCCTCTACCCCTCCTCTACCCCTCCTCTGACCCTCCTGTACCCCTCCTTTGCCCCTCCTCTACCCCTCCTCTGACCCTCCTCTGCCCCTCCTCTGCCCCTCCTCTACCCCTCCTCTACCCCTCCTCTGCCCCTCCTCTGCCCCTCCTCTACCCCTCCTCTACCCCTCCTGTACCCCTCCTCTGCCCCTCCTCTACCCCTCCTCTGCCGGCCCTTCATGTATGTGATCAGTATTTTGAAATGTTGCTACATTTGACTGTTGTTTTCTTTTTTTAAATGAGTTTGGATGCAATAGATCATGTAACTTTGAAATCTGTGAATATATTCTGTGAGCATTTTTTACACATGTGTATTATTCCCTAGTAGCATATTTTAAAGGATGTTTTTGTAGACTCAGTACAATTTAAACAAAATGTGTGCCAAATTACTATCTTGTTTAATCACACATATCTACTGTTCTACAGTCTTATTCATTTATTAAAATAATAATAAACACAAATTAGAAGAAACAACAGAAAAAGTTTTAAAATAAACCTAAATATATGAATAAATAAAATGTGTACATTTTCTGGTTGTTAAAGACAACAATTTGAAAATATTATTGAAAATATTTGCTGTAAGCAATACTAGACTATCGTTGCCCTGCCAACTAAACTCATAAAACCATGTGTTTTTTTTTACCAATGTAAATTGATTGGCAGTGCTTGTTCTAAGTGCTCTAACTGCACACAGTGTGGTTAATGCAGTTTGACATTATTTATCATATCATCACACTTGGTTAACCTCCTTCTTCCCATCTCATAGGTTCGTATAATTCCATATGGAAGCATCTGACTCATGTGTTTATATGCTTGAAGAGTGTCTCAGTAATGGAGCTCCTGGCTGAGACTGCCCTCTGAACACACTCAGTGTTTGGGTGGTGTGTAGAGGAGACTGCCCTCTGAACACACTCAGTGTTTGGGTGGTGTGTATGGAGACTGCCCTCTGAACACACTCAGTGTTTGGGTGGTGTGTAGAGGAGACTGCCCTCTGAACACACTCAGTGTTTGGGTGGTGTGTATGGAGACTGCCCTCTGAACACACTCAGTGTTTTGGTGGTGTGTAGAGGAGACTGCCCTCTGAACACACTCAGTGTTTGGGTGGTGTGTAGAGGAGACTGCTCTCTGAACACACTCAGTGTTTGGGTGGTGTGTAGAGGAGACTGCCCTCTGAACACACTCAGTGTTTGGGTGGTGTGTAGAGGAGACTGCCCTCTGAACACACTCAGTGTTTGGGTGGTGTGTATGGAGACTGCCCTCTGAACACACTCAGTGTTTGGGTGGTGTGTAGAGGAGACTGCCCTCTGAACACACTCAGTGTTTGGGTGGTGTGTAGAGGAGACTGCCCTCTGAACACACTCAGTGTTTGGGTGGTGTGTATGGAGACTGCCCTCTGAACACACTCAGTGTTTGGGTGGTGTGTATGGAGACTGCCCTCTGAACACACTCAGTGTTTGGGTGGTGTGTAGAGGAGACTGTAGTCTGAACACACTCAGTGTTTGGGTGGTGGGTCGAGGAGACTGTAGTCTGAACACACTCAGTGTTTGGGTGGTGTGTAGAGGAGACTGTAGTCTGAACACACTCAGTCTTTGAGTGGTGTGTAGAGGAGACTGTAGTCTGAACACACTCAGTGTTTGGGTGGTGTGTAGAGGAGACTGTAGTCTGAACACACTCAGTGTTTGGGTGGTGTGTAGAGGAGACTGTAGTCTGAACACACTCAGTGTTTGGGTGGTGTGTAGAGGAGACTGTAGTCTGAACACACTCAGTGTTTGGGTGGTGTGTAGAGGAGACTGTAGTCTGAACACACTCAGTGTTTGGGTGGTGTGTAGAGGAGACTGTAGTCTGAACACACTCAGTGTTTGGGTGGTGTGTAGAGGAGACTGTAGTCTGAACACACTCAGTGTTTGGGTGGTGTGTAGAGGAGACTGTAGTCTGAACACACTCAGTGTTTGGGTGGTGTGTAGAGGAGACTGTAGTCTGAACACACTCAAGTGTTTGGGTGGTGTGTAGAGGAGACTGTAGTCTGAACACACTCAGTGTTTGGGTGGTGTGTAGAGGAGACTGTAGTGATGCAGTTGGATGCCGCTGGGACAGCAGGACAGCAGGACAGCGGGACAGTGGGACAGTCTGTCTCAGACTCATGTTCCTCTCCGTTATAAGCGTGAACTATCAAACGGAGTGTGAGGCTCTGTGAATAAGGCTTTGATATCTGATGTGAAATTCAGTGGGTGGAAAGGGGGGAGGGGTGTTCAGGTCACACACACACACTCACACACACACACTCACACACACACACTCACACACCCTTTTTTTCGGCACTTTTTTTCAGTCCAAGGTCATAACGCAGTTACTTTGTCACTTTCGAGTGCTGCAGATTTTCAGAAATGTTGGAATTAATTCAGACAATCTTCTTATTGCTTGCCTCACCATGTAAAACAGCACTGTTAAATATATATGCTTTATAAGTACATGAATGAATGAATGAATGAATGTTTCAATTTATATAGTGCCTTTCAGGATACCCAAGGCGCTTTACAATTGTAAACATATCTTTAATGAAGTAACATGGTACAATATTAATATAGTAACATAGTAAATGTGATATTTTCAATCACATGTACCTTCAATTGTAATTATATTCCATCAGCAGTATATAGTATATATGTAGTATGTATACAGTATATAGAATTTTTGCAGTGCTCTTTCCTATCTTCTGTCTGATACAGAAGTAAATGTTATTTTACTTTAAAATTGTGCTTTTTATATTTTAATATTACTAAAAAAGGCTCATCACATTCTATATATATGTTTTAATTATTTCCTTGTTTTAACCTTTTGTATTTATATTAATTTATTTTAAACAATTTTAGTAATGAGAATCGTACTTTTGGTAAAACTGAGTGATGGTTGACTCGAACATTTGCTATTTATATTATTTATCAGTCATTAGTTTTGCTTTGTATTTTTTAATCTCAAAAAGCAGTGCTTATAGTAATGTTTAAATCTTATCTGCTAAACAGCATGACATGATTTAAGAGACTTCACACAATGTATAGGTCTTTGCAGGGATAATATGTCTCTCTGTGTGTTGTGTGGTTACTGAAGTAAATCTGATATTTTCATAGTTTAGATTGAATTGTGGGAAGGACATGACGTTGTCTTATTGAAGTTGAATAACTGATTATTATTATAAGCTTTCATTATTACCACAAGTATAATTGCAAATCTCAGTATTTACTGCAACAATAAATGTGCATTTCAATTTGGAGAGGGAAATGATATATTCAAATCTAATCTAGTTCAAATTCTTATTTTCTTTTTTTGATTGTTTTGATCAGTGTTATTTCTGAATAACATCCACAGTCTTTTAGCTGATTAGGCTTATTTCAGATGTGTTTGTGAATAAGAGCCATTAAAGCCTTGAATGTTTGGCTCTGTTAATGCCTCCCACAAACCAGGCACATGAACACAGAGCTCAGGATAAATCGCTCTGTTTTGTGGCGCTATCGATTATCTCTGTTGCAAAAGCCCTGCCGAGGATCTTCTCTGTGTCTTTACTGTCACTCATTCCCATCGATATATATTTGTTCCATGTTTTTGTGTCAGCGGTCAAAGGCAGGGCTCGTCTTGTGAAAGCCAGCTGTAACAACAGCTCTTTGGAGCTGCGCTGGTAAACAGGCCTGCCTTCAAAACTTACAGCCATCATGCACAAAGCAATCTCCTCTATGGAGGAGAGTGTTTGGCTTCACTGCTTTGCCTGTTTTGGCCTGGGCATGGTTGAGAGGCCAGGATGACGCGTGTGGGGATGTCTTAACAGGACCTGAGAGCTCTAGATGCAGAGATGCTGGAGGTAATGCACTGAGGGACCACCCACTGGATGCCTCCAAACACAGGCTTGGATTCCACTACTCCTATAGCACATGGTTGGATAACTAATTCAGTACACAGCCCCTGTAGCACAGCACTAACTAATCCAACACAGCCCCTGTAGCACAGCACTGACTAATCCAGCGTTTCTCAAAGTGTGGGGCGCAAGCAATTGGAAGAAATGAACCTTTTTAAGCCTGTTGTTTTAATGCCTGTTAGTTTTACATAAGCCCTGGATGTTTAAAATGTCTGCGGAACAGTGTGAACCAGGGCTAGATTCGGCCCTTTAATGAAATTGTACCGGCCCCCCCGGTCAACAAATTACGTTCGACACCCCCCCCCCCCCCCCCCCCCCCCCCGTCAACAAATCACGATCGCCACTCCCCATATGTATTTTATTCCCATTTTGTTTGGGTTATATGGGACAGGTGGGGCGTGGAATTTCCCCTTCTTCTGAGGTGGGGAATGATAGAAAAAGTTTGAGAACCACTGAACTAATCCAACACACAGCTCCTATAGCACAGCACTAACTAATCGAACACAGCCCCTGTAGCACAGCACTACTTAATCCAACACAAATCCTATAGCATAGCACTAACTAATCCAACACACAGCCCCTGTAGCACAGCACTAACTAATCCAACACACAGCTTCTATAGCACAGCACTAACTAATCCAACACACAGCTCCGATAGTACAGCACTAACTAATCCAACACACAGCCCCTGTAGCACAGCACTAACTAATCCAACACACAGCTCCTATAGCACAGCACTAACTAATCTAACACAGCCCCTGTAGCACAGCACTAACTAATCCAACACAAATCCTATAGCACAGCACTAACTAATCCAACACACAGCCCCTGTAGCACAGCACTAACTAATCTAACACAGCCCCTGTAGGACAGCACTAACTAATCCAACACAGCCCCTGTAGCACAGCACTAACTAATCCAACACACAGCCCCTGTAGCACAGCACTAACTAATCCAACACACAGCTCCGATAGTACAGCACTAACTAATACAACACACAGCCCCTGTAGCACAGCACTAACTAATCCAACACACAGCTTCTATAGCATAGCACTAACTAATCCAACACACAGCTCCTATAGCACAGCACTAACTAATCTAACACAGCCCCTGTAGCACAGCACTAAATAATCCAACACAAATCCTATAGCACAGCACTAACTAATCCAACACAAATCCTATAGCACAACACTAACTAATCCAACACACAGCTCCTATAACACAGCACTAACTAATCCAACACACAGCTCCTATAGCACAGCACTAACTAATCCAACACACAGGTCCGATAGTACAGCACTAACTAATCCAACACACAGCTCCAATAGTACAGCACTAACTAATCTAACACAGCCCCTGTAGCACAGCACTAACTAATCCAACACAAATCCTATAGCACAGCACTAACTAATCCAACACACAGCACCTGTAGCACAGCACTAACTAATCCAACACACAGCCCCTATAGCACAGCACTAACTAATCCAACACACAGATTCTATAGCACAGCACTAACTAATCCAACACACAGCTCCGATAGTACAGCACTAACTAATCCAACACACAGCCCCTGTAGCACAGCACTAACTAATCCAACACACAGCTCCTATAGCACAGCACTAACTAATCTAACACAGCCCCTGTAGCACAGCACTAAATAATCCAACACAAATCCTCTAGCACAGCACTAACTAATCCAACACAAATCCTATAGCACAACACTAACTAATCCAACACACAGCTCCTATAACACAGCACTAACTAATCCAACACACAGCCCCTGTAGCACAGCACTAACTAATCCAACACACAGCTCCTACAACA
>NC_135227.1:14704985-14794985 GCF_052324685.1 Brachyhypopomus gauderio
AGCTGATAAATGATTTATCCATGAGAAAATAGTAACTACAGCCTGAACAATTGATTGGCTCATGATAAATGTGAGACTACTGAAAATATTAAATAGATTATAAAAATTGATTATAGGAAGGGGCAAGAAACACATGTCTTTTCAGACTAGCAGACAGCATTCTCAAACACACACACACACTCATGCTCATTATTATGTATTACGTTTTATAAACATTAATATTAATAAATATTTGGTGCAGTAAATAAAGTGAATATTAACTAAATGCTCTAACTCAATCCTCTAACTAAATAATTTTGTTATTATTTAAACTGCTTTCTTAATTGCGATTTCAGTTCAGTTAAGGTCACCTGTTTGTAAATCTGGCTATGGCTGGTTCTGGTGGTATCAGAACACGGTGACAGTCTCTCTGTGGGTCAGTTCTGCCTGGTCTGGCGAGACACACGATCCCAACTAGCCGCTTCATAAACGATCAACGGGGAAAGTATATATATATCGAATAAAAGCTTCGCAGTTCCATCCCCGATCACTACGGGTGGATTAGTGAAATCATCTAATCCTCCCGTCCCCTCAGTACTTCGTGAGCATGAAATCATGCTGTGCGCACATTCGCAC
Source organism: Brachyhypopomus gauderio (assembly GCF_052324685.1). Lineage (NCBI taxonomy): Eukaryota > Metazoa > Chordata > Actinopteri > Gymnotiformes > Hypopomidae > Brachyhypopomus > Brachyhypopomus gauderio. The sequence goes on from NC_135227.1 coordinate 14,705,601, forward strand.
ACCGCGCTGTCTTTAAAAAGGACAAGAGAAGCCAAATCAATACAACGCACTGCTCCGCTCTGGGGGGTTAAACCTGACTGGTAATTAAGACGTGCTGCTTTCTTCCACTGCACTGTCTCCTTCTGCATGCTTTATGTAAGTGGCGGCGGAGTGGGGGATACGCTGCTGATGAAGGTGTAATGGAGAAGGGAATAAACATTCTCTCTCTCTCTTTCCCTCTCTCCCCCTCTCCCCCTCTCTATTTATCCCTCCTCTATTCTCCCATCATCACGTTAGAATAGGGTTGGGGACACCGTGGACCTCTGAATTAACCTCCTCCCGCGATCGCTCCCCGAGGCTGTGCTATAATTCTGTATACAGTAATACAGTAATGACATTGCGATAGTCAAACGCGCCATAAACCCCAGCAAGTCCGCGTGCCGGATCAGCTGCTCCAAATCACGTGCAGGATCTGTAATTTTATAATGAACTGCGCGGCTATAAAGAGCTCCGTCCTGTATTGGTTTTATGATAAAAAAACCCCCAATTTCCCCCATGACAGCTTCTTCTTCTGTTCACTAATGTTTTCAGACCCAGACAGCCTTTCCTTTGTTTAGTAATCATTTTGAGCCACTGATAATTTTCAAAGCAGTTGGTCTGTAACTAACCCGAACCACATGAGTTCTGCACTTTTCCCAGAGTGCAGTCTGTGGGCTTAGAGGTTCAGCTTTCCTTCACCAGTGGCATCGGCCCCGTTTCCATGGAATTTCTCGTGCTTCTCTAAAAGTTAGAAGTTATCTTTGCTTTTTTTAGTCCACAGGTAGTAAACAACCAATTTTTATTCTACAGAATAGCTTCAGCCTCCATCAGCCTCCTGTTTGTTTTGTGCCAGGGGCACACCGGAGAGAACCCACCGGCGAGTGCTATTGTGATATTTGTGCAGCGATAAGTCCATAAATAAGATTAATATGGTGTTGAGGAGGCTGTCGGCAGGCCCGGCCTAAAGGAAATAAGTTGGCTGTGAACAGACACCGCTGTAAACCCAATGAAGCAGTGGGTTCCAGGGCCAGATAATGTGATCAGGAGTCCATGTAACCTAGCATGACAATGGAAGTAGTGGTGCCCAGCCTCCATAGCACACTGTTGAGAATGGATTACCCAGACACAGTGGCACACTGCATAGCCATTTTCAACCTTCCACCGAGATAGCGGCCAGATTAAAGGCTGTGCGCGCACACACAGCGGCACACGTGCATGCATGCACACGAAGCCCACCAACACACACTCGGCCTTGTAGCCATTTCACACACGGAGCCACACGCTCACGTGTACAAGGGTTTGCACGGTCGTGCGCCGGACGCGCACACACACACACTCCACATACGCCTCGGGCAGCCGCACCGTCACACTTCCACACACCGCGTCCTATCTGCCCGACTCACATGGAGTGGTGAGATGTGTGGCGTAATCCCGCTAGCGCACACACCGTCCTGCTGCAGAGACACACAGACACCATCACCTGTTTGCAAACACCCTGGATGCACAGAGAGCACAGAGACTGCAAGCTGCACACAGACTGGACCTCACACAGATCACAGGTCCTCACACAGACTGAAGGTCCTCACACAGATCACAGGTCCTCACACAGATCACAGGTCCTCACACAGATCGCAGGTCCTCACACAGACTGAAGGTCCTCACACAGATCGCAGGTCCTCACACAGATCACAGGTCCTCACACAGATCGCAGGTCCTCACACAGACTGAAGGTCCTCACACAGATCGCAGGTCCTCACACAGACCGCAGGTCCTCACACAGACTGAAGGTCCTCACACAGATCGCAGGTCCTCACACAGATCACAGGTCCTCACACAGATCACAGGTCCTCACACAGACTGAAGGTCCTCACACAGATCGCAGGTCCTCACACAGACCGCAGGTCCTCACACAGACTGAAGGTCCTCACACAGATCGCAGGTCCTCACACAGACCGCAGGTCCTCACACAGACCACAGGTCCTCACACAGATCGCAGGTCCTCACACAGACCGCAGGTCCTCACACAGACCGCAGGCCCTCACACAGACCGCAGGTCCTTACACAGACTGAAGGTCCTCACACAGACCACAGGCCCTCACACAGATCACAGGTCCTTACACAGACCGAAGGTCCTCACACAGACCACAGGCCCTCACACAGATCACAGGTCCTTACACAGACCGAAGGTCCTCACACAGACTGCAGGCCCTCACACAAACCGCAGGTCCTCACACAGATCGCAGGTCCTCACACAGACCGCAGGTCCTCACACAGACCACAGGTCCTCACACAGATCGCAGGTCCTCACACAGACCGCAGGTCCTCACACAGACCGCAGGCCCTCACACAGACCGCAGGTCCTTACACAGACTGAAGGTCCTCACACAGACCACAGGCCCTCACACAGATCACAGGTCCTTACACAGACCGAAGGTCCTCACACAGACCACAGGCCCTCACACAGATCACAGGTCCTTACACAGACCGAAGGTCCTCACACAGACTGCAGGCCCTCACACAAACCGCAGGTCCTCACACAGACTGCAGGTCCTCACACAGACCACAGGTCCTCACACAGACTGGCCTGCAGGCATGCAGCACACTGACACACACACACACACACACACACACACACACACACACACACACACACACACACACACACAAACAAGAGAAATCCCCCCATGCTGGCACAGTCCAGATACTTGACAACTCTTCACTGAATTGCCATATGGATTGTTATATTCACTGAAGTAATCCTTATTATCCACAGGCCTCATGGAGGCATTTACATTGATTTTTCTTTGCTCCACATTTCTTTGCACTTTTTAATGTTCGTTCTGTGAATCATTTGCCTTTCTAAACTCTTATGTGAAACTAACACACACACACACACATATACACACACCCACACACACACACACACACACTCTCCTACACAAATGCACTTTGAAGCTGAAGAATTGTCTCTCTCCACGTCTAGTGGTCCCTCTCAATGCCACGTGATTTCAAGAACTTGGGCTTTGACTGTATTATTTAAATCACTCCTAGCAGAACGGTGCACAGCAATTGCCCCAAGAACACATGGCCACAGCACTGTGTGTTGGTGCAATTAGGTTAACGTGTGATTGAATGCGGACGCGGCCCGTTGATGGTGTGTAATTTGGGCCTGGTGGGCGGCGACCAAGGCCATAGCGGGATGATAAGGGTGCTGGTGTGTGTGTGTGTGTGTGTGTGTGTGTGTGTGTGTGTGTGTGTCTGTGTGTGTGTGTGTGTGTGTGTGTGTATGTGTGTGTGTGAGAGAAAGAGAGAGAGAGAAAGAGAGAGAGAAAAAGTGAGTGTTTGTGTTTCCTGTTGGCGGACCACTTCATTATGGGTGTGTGTGTTGTGTGCTCAGTGGGTGGGAGATAGCCTCCCTGAGGAAGAGTGCGTATGAGGAAGAGTGTGTGGGCATCTTCCCCTGCTGACACAGACGCATACATCACCACCCGTCTCTCCCCCCGCTCAACGGCCTTTTTCTCCATTTATTCCCCACTCTCTCTTCTCTCTCTCTCTCCCACTCTATCCCACTCTCTCCTCTCTCTTTCATGCTCTCCTTCTTTGTATTTTTTTGCCATCCCTTTATTTTTGTCAGTGTCGCTCCCCCACGATCAGTCTTTCTTTTGGGCTGTAATGAGAGTCTTGGGAGGATCTCCCCAGTTGGCCATCTTGAACACCCAGAATCATTTACATCCATGATCCGTCATCATCGCCTGCGTCCGGCCTTATTCATTACCTGGGGGGGGGGGGGGGGGGGGGGGGGGGCTGTTCTCACAGAGCCCCTCCACGTCTCGCCCTGCCTCTGACACAGCCCGCCACCAGCACCAGAACCGACCATCCTCCCATACGTTGGCCCATCGTCTTTTCTCATCTAACCTCACATTTTCTCGCACTTTGAAACCACATGATAAAATAGTTTGTCGTCGCCACACTCACGACTATGTTTGGCGTTAAATCGCTCTCTGCTCTCACCTGACTTTCTAGTTTTCTCTCTTGTTTTTTAATGTAATGTGTGACATTGTCAACACAATCAATATCGTCATAGCAAAATATCGATATCAGATACTTCCCAGATTCTTGATGTGTCATCCCGCTGAATACACAGATTAGCGAGCCGGAGTGTTTTTTTTTTTGCCCTGTTGCCATTCCGACACAGTAGCAGCAAGCATGACAATGAAGGACTTAATAATCAGAAAGAAAATTGATTTTCTAGAAAGGGATTCCACATTGATAACATATTAGTACAAAGGGGAAAATGCACTGGAACTGCTATTAATAGATAATAAGAATGAAAAATGAATGTAGTTTCCTACTTTTTTGAGAAAGACATCAGTGTGAGGTTGGGGAGGTATGATTCATTTGTTTTTGTGCCCAACCTTAAATAAGATAAAAATTAGTTAAAGGTGAAGATTCAGTGAATGTTCATAAAAATCAGTACAGTGTTTTTCCATGAAATATAATTCATGAAAAAGTCCCAGGATTTCTGAGTCTGCTTGGCTCAGTCCTTCTACACTCTTAAGATACAGCAAACATCTTAAGCCATAAGGTTCAGCAGAACAGAGATGAAGACAGAAAATAGGAGAAAATCTATCAGTTTGACACAATGTTTTAAACATCAGTGATGAGAGAGATTATATATTCATTTTTTGGGATTATGAAATCATAGTCATACCATGGGGAGAAAGATATAGCTTCTTTATATTATATTTATTTTAATTATGTTTTCCATCTTAGATGTCATCTTCCCTCATTCTCTCTCTCGCTCTCTCTCTCTCTCTCTCTCTCTCTCTCTCTCTCTCTCTCTCTCTCTCTCTCTCTCTCTCTCTCTCTCTCTCTCTCTCTAATCTAATTAGGGCATTGATACACAGTGCCCTGGACCCATGTTGGTTTGCCGGTATCTGTCTTTGTATAGCATGTAGATGTCATCTGTGTTCAGTTCAATCATGCCATAGCCAACTTTGACAAGAATCCACTTCAACAGGCCAATAGTATCTAATGTCTTGTGTGTGTGAGTGTGTGTCTCTGTGTGTGCGTTTGTGTGTGTGCACCTTTCTCTGCCGTTTTTTCCTGATCATGTGTCATGAGGGACTCTCACTTGGGGAGAGGACGGTGTGAGACCTTGGGGTGTATGGCTCAAACGTGTGAATGCAAACACTAGAAATAACAGAAATCAAAGCAGCATGTGGAAGCTCGTGCAGTAACACTCCCTGGACCTGTGTGCCATTTTAACCCAGTACATCAGCACCCTGGTAAATATTGTTTTTCATACAGATCATTAAAGTAATTATTGTAAGGCTCAGGCTCTGTGAATGAAATACAATTCAATCCTGTGTGTGTGTGGGTGTTTATGTGTGTGTCGGCATGTGAGTGTGTGTGTGTGCGCGCGCCTGCAGGAGTGTTTGTGCGTTTCTCCATCTGATTAGGGCCTTGGTGACAGAGGCCATCAGAATGAGGTGCTCGTTAAAAGACTGCCAGCAGGAAGTCCTTACTTTCTCCTCCCCTTCTCTTTATACTCCACTCTGTCATTCTCTCTCTCTCTCTCTCTCTCTCTCTCTCTCTCACCATACTACCTTCTTACCCTCTCTATCCTAAATCTGCATGGTCTAGGGTCTCCTCATCCTTTAAATAATTTTGAATCACAGTCATTTTTAGAATTTATAACACTGAAATGTTTATGCAGTTCAATCTTCTTCATAGGTTTTCAGTCCATTTCAGTCCTTATTCAACTCTTACAGAAACATAACTAGTGTTATTGAGTTATGTTCATCTGCACCAGTGATGTTTCTTTGGTCTTCTGTTTGTGGTGTCAAATGTAAGAAATACATTTTACAATTTACAATACTTGAAATACATATTAATAAGCCTCTGTACAATCAGCAGATGTAACAAATATTCCTTTGTTGCAATCATGCTTGTATTCTACCGTAACTGAAGGGACATGTTACACAAGGTACACACTGTATCTCCATTACAGTGGAAAGGAGTAAACTGATCTCAGATCAGCAGTGAATGGCATCCTCTACACACACTGCTGCACTCGATCATATGATGGCACGACCCGTCGGACGCAGTGAGGGATTGTTTCATTTGGAATTTGGAGGTTCAACAGCAGATACAAATCGCTGGCTTTTATCTCCGTGGACCAACAAAGCAAATGAACCCTTTCTTATTTCTCTTCAGCTGTCACTCGATATTCCAGCCTGCTGAAGAACTCCTGCTCCTCAGTTTGAAGAACTCCTGCTCCTCAGTTTGAAGAACTCCTCCTCCTCAGTTTGAAGAACTCCTGCTCCTCAGTTTGAAGAACTCCTGCTCTTCAGTTTGATGAACTCCTGCTCCTCAGTTTGATGACTTTCCTTTCAGTCTAGAACATTTGAGGACCAGAACAGCAAGAGGCAAAAAATGAGTGAGAGCAAAACATCTTTCACTTATTTGCTTCTACACAACTACGTCTGCTCTGTTCATCTGTTGAAATCAACTGAAGATCTCTGACTAATCAGCTGAGTGGCTGAATAACTGTTTCTGTATTTGGTCATGTGCAAGTGTGGATTATTTTTATATAATTTAATATATAATTTTTTTAGAACTGTGGACAGCAGGTTCAAATGCAGCCATGTGCCCCAGGGGCTTGTGGGAGTCAGAGGTCAGCCAATTCCCTGTTCCTTCCTTGTAATGTGTTGCATGTATGGCTGATTAAGTTAAGACTCAAAGCAACCATGTTCAATGTGCCACTAGGTGATTCAGTCATTGTTGTCACAGCGTAATTAAAGGTTACAGGTATTGCACATGAAATTTGGTTCACTGCAGGGTAATTTTCATGTTATAAATTTGTGGTTTAACAAATTGAACAATTTATCACTGTTAAAAAAAATCATGCAATCCATATTCAAATAAATATTTAAAAGGAAGAATTCTGAATCTACTGGGAGGGAAAATTTAACACATTGCATGCCAAATAATTATTCAATGTCATCTTTGTTCTAATTTTATTATACTGTTAATAATGTTGCTTAATGAGGTCAGTGAAATCGAAGGTTCTACTGCAGGTAAACAGATGGCCACCTGTAGTGAGACCACAGATCAGCAGATCACAGTGACCTATGGTGGTTGATCTGCGTTGCTGCTGTAGCTCTGTGGACGATGTGAGGTGTTCGGTGTGGTGCCAGTCTGCGCCTAATGAAGATTAATGTGCCCAGCCTCCGTCAACAAGCCAAGAAAGAAACTTTACACTCGTGCTGCTGCGGGGCTGGCCCCTCCTCTTGACCCCCCACCCCCAATCCAGCTCCAATGAAACGTGACCCACGTCACATCACGGCACGTCACCGTCCCGACCCAGATTGCTCACTGCCGCGTGGCATTCTTTCTCTCACGCCCCATCACTCTGCTGCCTTTTTGCCCCTCATCTTCCACTGTCTCACGTGCACGCACGAGGTCCCTGTTGTTACATCTCTGGCGTAAAGCAGACAGCTGTGAGTTGATTTCCATGGTCACAGACAGGCCGAGGTCCTGTCGCCTGCCACAGCACGATGTGTGCTTATCTTCCCTCTCACACGTTACCCTCGCACGCTATCTTCACACGTTGCCCTCGCACGCTATCTTCACACGTTGCCCTCGCACGTGTCTCACAGACATCTGGCAACCCCCTCCCACCTTCTTCGCTGCTTCCTTAAATGTCCTCTGAACAGTTAAACTGTATCCAAGGGAACACAGAACCACAAACATAGGATGAATGGAACATCACGTGAGACAATGAATGGTTCTTATTTGTTATGATGCCTGCCTCAAACCTCTCCCCTCTCCCCTCTCCTCCTCTCCTCCTCTCCTCCTCTCCTCCTCTCCCCTCTCTGTGGCTGTGCACTTCCAGTTCCCCCATGGCATGATGGTAGCTTGTGACAGGGAGGCGTGCCTGGTAAGTGACGTGGGGGTGGGGGTTGTCTTCTTCTCCGCCCCGGTGTGTTGTGACACTGGCAGGGTGGCCCTGCTCCGCTACTGTGGCAGCTGATGCTCTGTCCAGCCCCATCCGTGTCTCCTTGACGCTGAGCGCTGTTGCCAAATGCCAAGAACCATAGTCACATCTGTTCATCTCGAGAGGCCTGGTGCCACCCGGGGGCTACTAGCAGAGAGAGAGAATGAGAGAGGGAGAGGGAGTGAAGGAGGGAGGGAGTGATAGGGGATGAGAGGGAGAGAAAATGACTGAGACTGGCTAGATGACTGAGTACCTGTTGTCTGTTCCTCACTCTTTATCCCTGTTGACATGTCTAGCTCCAGTGCCTGCCAACACTGCATCACACGCCGACCTCTTGCGCCCAAAGGCCGAATTCTGGGCCCAACAGCCGTGTCCTGGGGCCAAACCGCCGAGCTCTGGGGCCCAAAGGCTGAGCTCTGGGGCCATGCAGTCTTGGCTGCTCATTTTCCCTTCCTAAATGCCAGATATCTCGTGTGAGACATCTTCCCACTCATTCTGTTTTTTTCTCGCTCATAGCAAGAGGTTAACAAAGTGGAACAAACACAGAGAGAAAAGACTACCTCAAGCCAGAAGTTGCCCCCCCCCCACTTCCAACATTGTATTCATTTTCCTAACCTCATACCCAGCTAGCAGCCCCAGACAGGGGCATCACCTCTCACTCCATCCACTCCCCTTCCCTTTAATCATACTGCCCCTCACGTATATTGTTCAATAGCCTGGCTATTTTAAACAGAATTTATTTAGCCGGATTCCCCACTCTCATAAAATAGCAATGGGCCGGCACGTTTAACCTTACCTCCAGGGTTCGCTTCTGCTCCGTGGGTTCAAATGAGCGGCGCTGAATGCAGACGAGGTGAACTGGTGCCCTTCTCTCTCCCAATGTGAAGTGCTGCATATTCTCCTTAATGGAAACAGAATTACATGCTTTCACCAGGGGAGGGGAAGAAAGGAGAGAGCAAGAGAGGGAGGGGGACAGAAAAAGGAGAAGAGAGAGAGAGGGGAGAGAGATAGAGGGAGAGAGGGAGGGGGAAAGAGAAAAAAGGTGAGGGGTAGAGAGAGAGATAGAGGTAGATAGAGAGAGGGGGAGATAAAGAGAGAAAGAAGGAGTGGGTGAGAGACAAAGAGAAGGAGTGAGAAAGGGAAAGAAAGAAGGAGAGAGAGAGGGAGAAAGAGGGAGAGAATGGGGTCAGGGTGTTTAGGTGTTCAAACTGGCACTCTGTTTTATGATAAATACATTGAGTTGCCATTGAGTTGCTTTGTGGCTCTCCATTAGGACATTAGACTCAGAGCACATTGAGGTGATTAAAACCTTCACCTTGTGTGTGTATAGGCATGTGTGTGTGTGAGCGTATGTCTGGACAGTGGCGTATCTATCTGATATAATTCCTTATCCACAGATATATTGTTGAAAATTGCTCAATATGTCATTATTGAATTGATGTCATTATTGCTCATTGAATTGATGCTACTTTTTTCAGTCTTTCTACACTGGCCGTTAAAACATTAGAACAGCTTCTTATAACTTGTAGTTCTGCTGGGCTATTTGACAGTGCACGTTTAATGCTTTCATGTTTACCATGTTAATAATAATAATAATAATAATAATAATAATAATAATAATAATCATCATCATATCCAAACTGTATTTTAAAAGTACTGTCTAAACTAATCTATCATTGATTCCTTTTAGGTGATTTTGTAATGTTTCTAATTTAGATTTTTTTAATGAACTTTGATGAATCTTGCTGTGATTCATTTCCTCACTGTTGAAGTGTGCATGTCCATATGCAGCGTAGCGTGGTGTCTGTCTGGGTCTGTAAAACATCTCTTTCACACTGACGTTTCATTTACTGCATTGACATTCCCAGTCCTAATGAATCTTCTCCCTTTCCTACTCTGGTTTATATGGCAGTAGAAATATGGCTAGAGATTTGGAATAAATGCTTTTCTATTGTTTGCTGAGGTAACAGTTCACAGTGGCTGTGTTTGAGCTCTGTGCCTCTGTCAACCAACATAATTATCTTTTGATATAAACAAGATGGCTGGTTTTATAGTGTACCACTCTCGCGATGGAGTGTGGAATGATTTATGGGTAGACAGTAACATGCATGGATGTTTATGTGGTCAAATTATATATTTATCAGCTCTTGTGTTTCACATAGTTTTTTGCAGGGTTTTAGCCTAAGCTTAAAGACTTTCTTTTGGGGATGAATATTGTGACACAACATTGCATCACAGGTTACAAATGGATGTATGCACTACTGAAACTGAAATGTGCCAAGAGTCACTAAACTTTTTAAGGATGCTTGTGTATGTGTGTGTGTGTGTGTGTGTGTGTGTCTGTGTGTGTGTGCGTGTGTGTGTGTGTGTGTGAGACAGAGAGAGAGAGGTGTGTGCAGTGTGTGTAGGGGAAATGCCACAACAGGTAAATTTATTTTGCCCATGTCCCATCCAGCATGCTGTGAACACCCCCCCCCCCCCCCCCCAGCAGTGAGACTCTGACAGCCTGATAGTTTGGGAGTTTCTATTAGGCATATTGCATGGTTGAGGGCGTCCAAAGATTGGTTACATTTTGTTCTGACGGCATTAGCGCTCCTCATAGGGCCCATCAGTGGCTGTCGGCTGGCGGCCGTGATCTATGATTTCCCCATCACGCGCTTATAAATCACACACTAAAAGCATTTTCCCTTCTCCATTCTCCTCCGTCAATTTATGCTGTTGTAAAAGAAAAAAAAAAGGTTGGGGGGGGGGGGGGGGTGGTACTTATTGATGAGATCCCGCCCCAACCCCAACCCCCCCCAACCAATTCACCCATACCCATCCTTGTACGTTGCAATAAAGCACTGAACAATAGCACGCGTTCGGGTGACAAAGCTGCGATCTCTTCAGCGTGGTAATTATTGGTGTTTTTAGGGGGTCGGGTCTTCTCGAGTGTGTTGCCTTGTTTGCGAGCCGCCACATGAGTGTGCCGTGACCCTGAGGCGCTGGAAGGCATTCCTAATTACAGCGCCCGCACGGCGCCCTGACCACAAACAACTCATTGGCCAGTCAGCCGCCATTTAAGTGTCTCCGTGGCTAAATGCAAATCAAGGAGGTGCTGGAGTGTAACGGCTTTCAAATCCTATCGCCTCATCATCCCGGGGCTTGGCTCGCCCTACCTCACGCTACCTCACGCTACCTCACGCTGCCTCGTGGAGATAGAGTGAGCCAAATGCAGTTGTGGTTCACTTGCTTCATTATTACCACCAAACTCAGAATTAACAATCTCTCTCTCTCTCTTTCTCCCTCACCTTCTCCTCTGTGAAGATTCTTCACATCTAGCTAGTGTTACATTGACATGGAAGTGCTACAGTGTCCTGGTGAGATGTGCAAAACAGCCTCCCAATATTCCACCTTCTCAGCATCAACATTAACTTTCTTTCGGTTTCTCTAAAATATATATTTTTAATATAAGGAAAATTGTTCGAACCAACCCTTCCCCCAAACATGATAAAAATCATTGTCATCATTTGAAAAGCCGGTCCTGGTTGCAGTGTTTCTAATCCAGTCTGTGTGGGGAACAAATGAAATGCAAATCCATGTCATGAAGTGATTTTCCTCCCATGAGTGAAATAATTACTGCAGCTGCATGAATGCGAGAGCCACTCCAGCATGTGCTGAGAGGCGCTTTTGTTGTAATAGATATGTTTTACAACATGACTCTTCAAACCCACAATGCCTACTTGCTTTTTATACAAGGAAGAAGAATGCTGAACCCAGAACATTTACTTTCTGTGTTAAAGTGAGCAGGTTTTCTGTAGCACTGTTCTTTTCTACTATCCAATGTCAATAATTGCTTCCTAAAATCTGAGTAAGATACAAAAAATGTGAGCAACGTGTGCTAAACTGATTTTTAAAATAATGAGATTTGGGGGTGTATGTTGTTTTATCTTCAGTCCTCAGGATTTGTTCAAAGTGTTCAGCACGTAGCCAGTAAGACTTGAGATATGACTGATGGCGATATGCTTTCTTCAGTCTGTTTAGTTTGGTTTAAACTTTCATAACATTGTGATACAATATTATATGCGCCATTGCAGGTGGTTCAGCAACCTTTGCACCTGGAGATTACCACTCTACTGGGAGGGAAAGAAACATCAGCACAGATGTCACACACACACACACACACACACACACACACACACACACACACACACACACACACACACACACGGTTCTGCAGCTGAATGGTAATCCCTGTGGGTCAGCATCAGGCTGGAGCGAGCCAAACCTGGCCACTGCCCTCTGAGAATTGCCCAGTCAAGGGCATTGTCTGCCCACCACCACCGGGGTGCACCACAGCCTGCTGCGCTGTCTCCACCGTTCACCCCCAAATACAAAACTCAATGGGGTGGGGTCCTGACTGGCTGCCCTGACCCCTCTCCAGAGCCCGTGGGGGCTTATAGGAAGACCACTGAGAGGCTAAAGAGCTGATTAACTTCCTCTGCAGGCAGGAAGTGCTCAACAAAACAAGGAGAGGACATGACATTATGTTGGAGCAGGTTTCACCCTGAAAGGTGACAAGGAGAAATGCTTAAGAGAACACACACAGACACACACACAAACACACACACACACACACACACACACACACACACACACACACACACACACACACACAACAAACACACACACAAACATTAATAACAAAAAACGCCTGAGGTTTGAACAGGTTATGATTTCTGTAAGCAAAAAACAAAAGAAAATGGCTGACATTGTCTTTTTTACAGTTCCGTCTTCAGTGTTACATTATAGACCACCTAAATAACTCCAACACAAATAAAACTAGTCTAATCTACTAGATGTGTGTGATGGAGAAAGCCCATCTGTTCTGGTCCTAATGAGCCTTTTAGACCCCCTGTCCTCACCAACCGGGGCAGTATAAGATGAGAGGGCTCGCCATCCACTCCTGGAGCCCCCACGCAATCCTGCTTAACCCCGCTGACCTCAGGGTGGTGGAGGGGCAGAGGGGTCCTGCAAGCGTCCACCGCTGCCCCTGGCTCGACTGCCTACATTCAGGCGTGGCGCCAGAACTTCCCTGGGATGCTCAGTCTGGAGGTCCCGCACACGTCGTGAGGCTCTGCCCTCTCCCTCTGCAGCTGGAGAGGCGCCGTCTGGCTCTGAGCAAGCAAGGGGAAAGATGGAGGAGAGTGATTTGTTGTAACCCCAAGTGTCCCGAGTCGAGGGCCGTCATGCCACGCCGACACCAGGCATACACATGCGACTTAACCTAAGAACACCCCCTCCTCAGGCGAGGCTCGGGAGACTCACGTGAGACTTTTTGCTGCAACAACAAATTTAAGGAGAAGTAGGTGAAACAGCACCACTTTTCACCGCCCTACAATGAATGAATCAATACACTTCTGTGTATTCTACAGATACACACAGCAGAATTGCAGACATACGCTGCCTCAGTCCCTCACAGGCCTGCATACACTCTCACGCCAGAGTTGTGAGCTGAAGGAGTTCAGTGAGTCACTCTGTCGCCCCGGCAGTGGCCACACAGGTGGGCCGAGGCCTCGTCTGGTCTGGTGTTTACTGCTATCCTAACTCTTCACTCCCTGCCCCAGTGTGCCCAAAGCCCTCCCCACACAGTCCACTGAGAAGCTGTCATCGGCAGTGCTGGAGATGCTTTGGTGATCCGTATTAGTCTGGACGCTGTGGAATTCACCAGGCCTTATCAATTAATAAAAGCATTTCAATCTCTATTAAACAATACTTTGGAGCTGTTGAATCTGTCCTATAAAATGTCCAATGTTAAAGGGACTCATATAGAATTCATGTGACACAGCAGATTATTGAAGCTTGATCATTTGTGCTGTCTAACCAGAGCTGAATACTTAACTGTAAAATCTTAGAAAAATTTAAATGAGTGCAAGATACTATTTCCCCATGTCTTTCTTTTCTTAATGCATCTGCTGAGAGTAGCAATCCCAGGTCCAGAAGACGAGTGCTGGTGTAACCATGGGCTGTGTGGCAGCGATGCAGAAACCGAGGTTTTAACAACTCATTTGTTTTACTGATTTGCTGTAACTGATATGCAAGTGACGAGTGGAGCATGAAAAGGCCTGCTGGTGGCCGGGGGGGTACCGAGCGGGACCGAGCGGGACCAAGCCTCATTGCCTGTGAGCAGAGCACACCTGACAAACATGGGAGCAGTGCCCCCCCTGAACACAGGAGCAGTGCCCCCCCCACCCCCCCCCCCCCCCCCAGCACTGGCACACCGCTAACGTGCGTCATCAATACACATTAACACCAGCAGCCCCGTGGCTAATTCCTAAAGCGGAGCAGAGCTTGGAAATACGTTAGCAAGAAAATGCCAAGCAGCAGAGGCACAAGACCTGAGCAGCAGTTATAACTGCACAACGCAATAGGCAGAAAACCTAAGAAAAGATTATACATTCACTTTACTGTTTTGGTCACAACATTGTTTATTAACAGCAGTTTGTGATATTTCAAGTGATTTTTTTTTTACGTTATAAATTAGATATATCAGTAATAATTAGAAACTATGTTACTATATCATTACGTAAATGAAAAATGTTGTCCACTGTTCAATACATGGATAAACCAAGCAACAGAGCGTTGAATCCCAGAGTGTGTGTTATTTTTGATCGTAGTTGCAAGCACACGGCTGAGACTGAATGATGCCCAGCTTCAGCACACTGGCTACTTTTGTCATTATCAGTGCTACCCTGCACGTTTACACGCATTTAGCATAAGACTGGATGATGCTTTTACAAAACAAACAAAAAAAAACACTTAAACTACATTGTTGCTTAATAGCCTAATGATCTAAACTGAACTGCTATGAAGGCAGTAACCACTGAAGTACGAATATTGATCCATGTATTATAAGAATGAATTTAAACAAACCGAAAAGTAAACATCAAAATGAAACTCATCAAAGATTTGTTGATGCTAGTTGGGACCCACTGCATTGGTGTTGAGAAAACTTTGCATTTTTAAAATAATCGGTTTCCCAGTGGATCATTTATTCATTAGTAAAGGTAAAGAGTTAAATGCCGTGAGTATTCATTAGTAAAGGTACAGAGTTAAATGCAGTGAGTATTCATGAGTAAAGGTACAGAGTTAAATGCCGTGAGTATTCATTAGTAAAGGTACAGTATGGGGTAAATGCCGTGATTGCCTTTAATTACCGTACAAACACAAACACCACTGGATAACTGAATGAACAATTATGGAAGCAGAAGTCAATACATACTGACAAAGGTTTCCAGCTTGAAGAGGCTATCTCTCCTGCTTACCGTAGTTAACAGTCTGTACAGACACGCTCCTGCCATCCGTCTCTCCCTCTCTCTCTCTCTCTCTCTCCCCCCCTCTCTCTCTCTCTCTCCCTCTCTCTCTCTCTCTCTCTCTCTCTCTCTCCCACAGTGAGTAATTGTCTACACAGCAGTGACAGATGCGCAATATCACCTCCTCTTCAGGAAAAAAAAAATTCACAGTTTGTCCGCCGTGTCAGTTCCCTCTTTTTAGTGCTGCAGAGGTCCTGCCCCCATTACGCCTGATTTAGAAATGGAGGGAGCGCGGTGCGCAGGTGCGGCTGGGAGCTGGGAGCGCTAGTTAGCGCTGACTCTCATCTGCATTCCGCCATTCACTTACGCCTAAGATATTGTGGCGGACCCCTCTGGCCAAGGAGATGAGTGGGGGAAATGACAGTGCCTTGATTTGTTGAGAGGGAGAATAAATGGGTTTTTCTAAAGCTGAGGAAATATCACCATTACCAGCCAATTTATGTCTTTTTATCTGTTCTTCAAACATGTCACTTTCGGTACTCTGGCATGGTAATTATGTGGCGTCCAACAGAAAAGCGAGAAGGGCCAGAGAGGGAGAGAGAGAGAGAGAGAGGGAGAGAGAGAGAGAGAGAGAGAGAGAGAGAGAGAGAGAGAGAGAGAGAGAGAGAGAGAGAGAGCAAGGGGGAGAGGGAGAGAGGGAGGATGTGCAGAGCGGTTTATATGTTCAGATGGGCTTCAAAATCCTCTAATCCTGATAAATACCCATTTATGATACTCTCAGCCGATAGACTCATTTTAATTTTGAATAGCCTACACTGCCCGTAAATAGGATCTAGAATTGGATTCCCGAGATTATGATTATCTTAAAAGCAAATCACAGTTTGGGTATTTATTGCCCTCTGTCTGATATATGGCCAAAGGGTCATTGTTACTGGCACAAAAACATAGATATTGTACAATATGAAACTTCCTGTTTCCCAGTCAGGGCATTCTGGGCAGCCTTCACAGAGTAAATACGTCTTATTTGTAAAAGAACGTATGATTTTATGACAACATGGTGATATAATGAGGTGAGTTCAAAGAGTAAACCGTCTAATGATATGCAGAGTAGGTCTTTGAACATCGATGCCCCTGCTCGCTAACTTGATCTCGCCATTGGCATGTGTGTCTTCTGGAATGCATACGTCGTTACAGATTAACCCTAGAAACCCAGGCACAGTCGCAATATAATAAATCCAAGGATTTAACTTAAAATTACATTGTCATAATATGAAACACTGCAGAGGACAGAGAGTCTTGCCAAACGTGCAGCTGCCAGGTTGAAGGCTTTGATCCTCCTGTTCCTCAAATGGATTAGCACATCCATTAAGGTCTTGCCAAGGCATGTAATGTTTTATAGAGCTGACATTTTGTGCATAAATAATTTCTTAATGAAATGTGGTCTTAATTAGCAATTAGTAGAGCTGCTCTTAGCATGTGACTGTAATATATCGAGCGCCTGTAACTTTCGAACAGTTTATCAATCACCTTTCCCTTTGTATTAATTCATTAATTAATTATATTATTTATTTATTGCGTGCTCCGCTGTTTCAGTTTTTTATATTCTAACAAGTTTGTGGTGATATAAATTTTTATCTTGCTGGGATGAAAACTTTTGGGAAGAAAGTGGAACTCACAAAAATTCATTATGTCTTTGCCTTTTCCATTATTAAGACTGGTGGAAGGCGCTTGAAGGTCGAGTATAGATTTTTCTATATTCTGGACGTTTCGCAAAGGGGTAAGAAAATGCCGTGGATGTGTCTTACTTGTATGATTTGAATTGTTCTAGTCTTAACTCTTTGCTGGATTGGAAGAGAGCTCTCTGCTAATGTCTCCTTTGTTTCACTGTTCCTTCAGCTCTGATTTGCACTCGGCGGGGTTATTACAAGCGCCTAGCTGCCCCGCGATTCATCATTTCTCGGAAAGCTCATGCTCCGAAAAGTCGTGGAAGAAGTATTAAGTGCGGATGGCCAGGCGATGAAATTCCGCCTTAGCGACAGCAAAGGCAATTTCACCCTTCCGGTGTGTCCCATTCAAGTGGCTGAGGGAGACTTTTCAGAATGACTAAACATGTGTAGTCCTGCTGCATAGAATCCAGCCCAAACTCTCTGGAGAAACAATGCCTCCATCCTGGAACATGGGGAGATTAGCTCGCGCAGCGGCTCGTGCAGCGGCTCGCGCAGCGGCTCGCGAGCGCGCCCAAATCCTTTTAGCGCCATATCTTTCACTTCAGCCACTTGCATATTGTCAATGTGTCCAGACTCCACTATTCAAACAAGAAATTAATTTCACCCATTATCTCAAGTGTTTAAACTATTACGCTCATTGTGCTCGAGCACAGTGGGTAAGCCCGAGGCAGTGAAAAGGTAGATATTTCCTCCCTTTTTTTTTTTACTCAAAGCCTTTAACGTCATTAATTAGAGTCACGGTAATGAAGAAGTGATCTACTGTCTCTCTGCCATATTGTCTGGCATGCTAATAAGATTGGCTGGTGTGTTGTTAGCGGATGCTAAACTATCCGGAGGAAGTGCCGCTTGACATTGAACAGGATTAGCATGAGCGGCTTCATAGCAGTGACTGTGCAATTAGTCTAACACCTGGCATCACAACTTCACCCCAGTCAGGCCTCTGGTCCTACAGATGATGTTGACATAACAAATACGCATGAAGAGAGAGAGAGAGAGAGAGAGAGAGAGAGAGAGAGAGAGAGAGAGAGAGAGAGAGAGAGAGAGAGAGAGAGAGAGACTACATTGGCTTAAAAAAATAATTATTATGAATTTAATCAGTTTTATTTAAAAACAATTTTGTTTTCATACCATGGGGACTGTGGTTTTTTGGCACCAAAATGGTTGCTTGTCCCATAATCAAATCCAGATCAGAAGCCTTAAGAGGCTCAGCATCAGGACACAGGGCAGCGCTGACGGGCCAGACCGGGCCAGACCGGGCCAGACCGAGTTATCAGGAAGCTGTTAGGAATCACCTCTGCCTGCTCCAACAGGGTTTCTGTTGCAGTAATACATATGCAAGGTATTTGCTTTATTTACACACACACACACACACACACACACACACACACATGCATGTATGCACACACAAGCTGCAAGGTGAATACTCAGCTGTTTGGCTTTGTTTATAATTGAAAGGGACACGTCCTGAACGGCTCCCGTGCAAGGCTGGACCCCATGCTAAGTGTGCGTGTGCATGCGTGTGTGTGTGTGTGTGTGTGTGTGTGTGTGTGTGTGTGCGTGCGTGTGCATGTGTGGGGAGACAGGAGGGGCAGGAGCTCCCACCACCATACGCACTCCTCATGCTCCATTTAAGACGATGATTATTTGCTTTGTTCCTCTCTCCGTAAATTATCATTATTCCTCTGACAGCTTGTCGGTTGGCAAGGCCCGGAGTACGAGGCAAAGTGGTTTTAGAGCGTTCTGCCTTCAGGCCGCCCGGACCCAAACAACGGCCTCGTTCCCCCTCTCCACCCAAATATGGCCTGAACTTTCCTGACAGAACCATTGATTCAAAGCTGTGAAACAAACACGTATTAACACCCCCCCAGCCCCCGCCTTCTCTTAAAACCAAAACAAAAAGTGCCCAGAAAACAATCAAGATGGCATTCTGTTCAACCGCTCATCCATTTTGACAGATCTCTTCATCTTATTATTTTATGACAAGAGCAAAGGGTCTGAACCTGCCAGCAGTATTTAAGTAGGGAGGCTTTGATGATACGACTGCTCCTGGTGTTGGGACCACGGCATGATGGAATATCCTTCAATTCTTATTTTGCATTATTTGTTTCTTGTTTAGGGTCACACACAGCTCTTGGTAAGTGAAGTAGTCCAACAAGCTTCGTATGCAGTGCTTGATGCAAAAATACAATGTTTGCATCATCAATAAGTATCACATGATGTTATGCCTTTTTTCATGTGTGATTTCCATGATTCATGCATAATTCATAAATATAATGTTTCATATTCATAGAAAATCTAGCTAACAAATGATTTTCTATTATGTTCATGCGAATTTGTTTCCATTGTGTTTGTAAAATGCTGTGATGCGACCACAACCCCCCACACACACACCACACTGTCTGTCCCAACCGCCGCTGGTCCCCAGCAGGCTGGTGTGGGCCGATCCTGAGGTGCTGGGGATTGTGGGTAGCGGGATCACACGTGGCAGCGCGGTACGGAGCTTCCTGTGAGAGGCGAGCTGTGCTGAGCAGATGGTGATGGCCTGGCCACGCCTGCATGGGGTGAGGAGACTCCTCCACAAATGCCAATATACACATCAACAGGAGTGTGTGCACGCGCACACTCTATTCGCCATGGAACGTTAGCACTCCTGTGTCACTCCTGGGGAGCGTGTGTGTGTGTGTGTGCATATGTGCTACCCACTATGGAGCGTGAACAATCCTATGTCACTCTTTCTCATTATTCACATTTTTTTATTTTTCTATCTGACCATTTATTGCACGCACCTGATCCTAGCTATAGTATACAATTAACTAGTTGTAATCTAAAATATATGTATGGTATTTTTATGCATAATCATATTGTTTTAATATATTCTACAATGGCAGGGCCATTTTAAAATGTTTAAAAAGCCGAGGACTTTGTACTGAAAAGTAACAATCCATCCAACCCAGTAATTAGGTTACATGGCTGAAAAGTTGTACAATCTACACGTCAATGGTGTATAACTGCAGCACCAAACAACTTGTTTACTTAATTAGTGGAAGAGCATCCTTTAACTAAAGCCCTGCGAGGAGGACAAATTGATTGGCTTTTAGTCTTATATAGATTGCCGTTTGGCTGCAGGATCTTGGAGCCTTATTCACAGTGCTTAACCAGGTTGTGATGTGGAGCTCCGAAGGCGGTGTTGATCCCCACCTCCCACACACCATCGTGCCATTCGCGTACAGCTAAAGAAGAAGACGCTAACTCATTTAATCGTGTGGGATTTTAAATTGGCTACCACTCCGCCGAGCCGCCAATTTGGCCCACTTTGCGTGCGGCGCCCGGCGAAGAGAGATATTTATGGCGAGACTCCTGAAAATGAAAGGCTTCTCCATTTTAATGAGCGCAGAATCGGAGTGGAGAAGCGCTGTTCATTAGCGGTAATCTGCGCAGTCGCTCGAGTGAGCCGTCTCGCGCGAGGCGTCTTCAGCGCCCTGCTCAAGTAGAGCGGCTCGCGTGGTAATTAAGCAAGCGTTGCGCTGGCAACATCTGTGTCATGTTTGGAAGTCTGAGAGGCCCTCTGATTGCTTTGTGTAGTGTGTAGTTTTGAAAACAATGAGGAAACATCTGTTCTGTTTACTGATATCACACTGGCAGAGCTAGAAGTGAAGTTGAGCTTCCAAATTTAACAGGCACAAACCACCTCTCTCCAGCTCCAACTCCCTCTGTGTATTTAACAAGCATAGACAGTCTAACTGTCTCCTTCTGTGTTTTTCTCCTTACCACTCTTTGGACTCTCTCTCTCTCTGTTTTTATCCTTACCCCATACCTTCCTACCCTAACACTCTTGAGGGCTTTTCATCTGACAGCACTGCTCCGTTCCTCTGTCGGTGCGCATTAGAAAAAATTACGCCGCTGACATTTCTTCATTAATCACGGCGGCACTACGGCGACGGCAGCGAGGGGGGGCGGGGCCCCTGGCAGCCGCGGGCACCCCCCCCCCCCCCCCCCCACTACGCTGGCAGCCGCGCCCCAGACGCCAGCCTCTCAATGCCACAGCTGTTGCTGCCATCCGCCCCGTGAACACATGACTCCTCCCGGCCCTCCGCCCCAAAAGCACTCCAGATTAGCCCGCTCCATCCTTACCTGGCCCGCTCCCTGTTGGTCCTGTGAGGTCCACAGGGCCCGTTCACCACCGGGACCCGTGGCTGGGCGGAGAAAGTGGATGGATGTTTTGATGCCTCCAAGGAGAGTCTGGGAGGTGGAGGTGTTCCCCAGCGGCGGGTTGGGACGGCGAAGACCAGCGTCTCTCCTGTCAGACTGGGACGGTGGAGAGGTGGTGAGGGGCTGAAGATGTTGTTTTAATTAGGGAGTGTGAGCGACAGCCTGCTGCCACCCTGCCTGCCTGGGTCTCAGCTCTTTGTCTTGGCCACGGCAGCTTGGCACCTGCCTCTCACTGCTGCTGGGAGGGAACCTACTGATGCACAGGGCTGCCACCTTCATGCCCAGGAATGGTTGACATTCGCCTGCTGGCATTTGTAAAGCGATCTGGGCAGGTTCAAGCACTTCTGTGTGTGTGTGTGCTTGTGTGTGTGTGTGTGTGTGTGTGTGTGTGTGTGTGTGTGTGTGTGTGTGTGTGTGTGTGTGCTCTCTTTATTTGTGCATATGCTCTCATGAGTGTGTGTGTATCGATCATGTCCCACGCATGTGAGCGCGAGTCATTTGTCTGTGTGCATGTGCCCACGTGTCGCTGGCTCTTGGGGGGTGGGGGCACGTCACAGGCTGCAGGCTGAAGTGTCCGTGCCCCCAGCGTGTGCTGTGGCCTGCCATATGGTGGAGACCACTGGGACTACACAGGGAATCAGGCCAGAGCACTTTCTCAAGAAACACCCCCCTCAGTCTCTCACACGCTCACACACACACACACGCACATCTATACGTGAGAGGCCAGACCTCCATACTTCGAACAGTGAAAAGTAGGACAAGCTGAAGGAGTGCAGCCACCATGGGCCCAGATGTGACACACACACACACACACACACACACACACACACACACACACACACACACACACACACACACACACACACACATACACACACACATACACACACACACACACACAGACACACACACACACACACACACACACACACACACATACACACACACACACACACACACACACAGTAGACATCTCCCCCTGGTCTCTCCTTATGAGCGCTTTATTACTGCCCTCTCTCTCTGCCCTCTTAATCCTCTCCCTCTCCCAGTTCGCTTGCCTGCTATTTATAGTCTTCCACCTATTCCCCACAACCAGACCACACACACACACACACACACACACACACTCACACACACACACACACACACACACACACACACTCACACACACACACTCACACTCACACACACACACACACACACACACACACTCACACACACACACACACACACACACACACACACACACACACACACTCACACACACACACACACACACACACACACACACACACACACACACACTCACACACACACTCACACTCACACTCACACTCACACTCACACTCACACTCACACTCACACACACACTCACACACACACACACACACACACACACACACACACACACACACACACACACACACACACACACACACACACTCACACACACACACACACACACACACACACACACACACACACACACACACACGTGGCCTGTTGTGGTTCTTCAGCGCTTTACTCAATTCTTCGTTCTTGGCTAGCACCGTTGTCAGCGCAAGATGTGATCTTTTAATTAGCGGAGAGATCTTCTGACTGATAGCACTGGGGATTAGTGCATACTGAATGATGCGTAGGAATGCTTGAAGGCTCTGCATTCCCATTCCTCTCTCAGGACTGTTGTGAAAAGGTGCCAGCTGCTTAAAATGGGGTCCAGACTCCCTGTCTGTTATGCCTGCACAGAAAGCGTTAGAGGTGAACTTGTGACAAGGGTTTACTGCTGTTGGTGATCCACTAAGTGACTTCAGTGAAGTCAGTGTAGTACAGTTCTCTGTATGAGATCTTGGGTTGTTTGAAAATGAAGTTTAGCACTGATCTCAGGTCAGTTGTGCTGTTTCTCTTAAGTTCATTAAGACTGCACTCAGGTTAATGGAAGCTGGACAGAGTCTAGTCAGAGGAGGCCCCGGGGTGAGAACCTTCTCTTTATGGACTTAAATCTGTGAGATGTGGACAATCTCAAGCTCTCCAGGGCCAGTAAGCCGCGTCATTCGCTGCACTGGGTCAGGCTGGGGCGGTTTGGAGGTGTGTTGCCGCAGGACGAGGTTTGACTTTGCATCCGGATATCAGCTGTTTGCGGGCTGCCTGTCCTATCCATCATGGCCCCCTGGCATGCGGGTGAAGGCCCGTCCCAGGCCTGGTGCCCCTTGTGCTCCTGACATGGCCGTGAGGGCGCTGGCAGAGCGGAGGTCCTGTCCCTGCGCTTCACTGGAGGGACGTCTCTACTACTGTCTCCGTCCCCTGCACCGCGTGGCCTTACCACAGTGCATTTAGCATATGCATCTGACACAACCAACAAATACGAAAATAAATGTGCATAATTACCAAGTTAAGCTAAAATGTTATAATGATTAAATATGAAACTAAATTTGTGTTTTTAAGGACACGCTAAATTACACACATGGTTCTCACATGTCTTGTGCAGCCCGTGGGTGTTTGTGGTGTGTATATGTGATTTCTGGTGAAATCTTTCTGGGGTGGGCGGCCCATGGGTGGAGCAGGGATGGTGCTGCACCTCCACCTCTTCCACTTCTTCTGGCTCTGTTTGTCACCCGACGCCTCCGTTAATGTTAACTGCGCTGTTAAACGCACTTCCTCCGCCGCGCTCTGCGTTCGGGGGCTCGTAAAGCCGGAGCAGATGGTAGCAGTGTGCGTGTTTGAGGATTACCCAGCTTCAGACGCCCAGTAAAACTGAACGGAGGAAAGAGAAATATTAGCGTAGTGGTTTTACACCCGTGGGCAGCGGCAGCAGGCCACAGTGAGAGGATCGGTGTGGCGGTCCACACCACAGGGCCCTTCAGAACCCCACTCTGGCGATGGGTGTGTGTGTGTGTGTGTGTGTGTGTGTGTGTGTGTGTGTGTGTGTGTGTGTGTAGCGCGCTGTGGCCCTCTCTGGCCTCTCTGGCTTCAGGCTGCCATGGAGACGTGCATGTTTGCCTCCCTTTCTCTCCACACATTAATAAAAGATCAAAGTTGCGAGCTCCTCTTGGTCCTCTGTGGGTTCTTTTTGTGTATGCGGGCCATAATTACAAACACTGCATGAGAAAATTATTATTAATACTAAAGGAGGCTGGAAATGGTGTTGGGAATGGCGAGGATTCCGATTAAATGGGTTCTTTCCCAGGCTGAGCTCATTTCATGCTTTGGCTACTCTGAGCTGATTCCTCTTCCACAAAGGGCACGTGTGTCTCCGCCATCACTACTGTCATATTCCATTCACAGCCAGCAGCGTGTTTTCACAGTAAAGGAGGCTATTGAAGTTGAGCTATAAAATCCATGTATTACATCCCAGTCTGCATTTAAAAACCCGAGCAAAAATGAACTGAGAGAATGCATGTATATTTCTGTCACTCGTCTCGAGGATCCGTGGCCATATTCCTGATTTATTTTGAATAAAGCCTCAGAGGTAATGATGTGAAGCAGGGCAGAGTTACTCTGGGTCTGTGGCTGTGTGGTGGTGGTGGCAGAGAGGCACTTCAAAAAGAAACCATCAAAATGTAGAAAAGGATTCACATTTTTCCAAACCATTATTTCAATAAGAGCTATTATTAAACTAGACAGTGAGGAACAGCAGCTACAGAAATCCTTTACCGACGTTCGACGTACATCAGACATTCTGCATCAAGACAGATTCCTTCAATTCAATCTGTGCTCTGTCCAAGAAATCTTACGACCAGCCTCATCAATGTCACTTTGATGTCTCAAGCCCTGCGCGATCGGATATGAAGTCACTGGATGACTTTTTCCACTCTTCCACACGTCCGACTGGAAGCCGTGCGTGTCGTGCCCCATAAATCAGATGCCTTTGCTCCTGTTTACTGTCCTTGTCCCGGAAGCAGATGAATATGGATGCGGGCCGGGCTGACCCGGAGCGCCGAGCCCGGGCGCCCGCCCGCACCCCTCCACCCCTCCTCCTTGAACCACAGGACTCCTCTAATTACTCCTGACCCCTTCCGGAGTGCCGCACGTGAGACGTCGCACTCCGGCTCGCAAATCACGCCCCGTGCCACCCCGATGTCTGACAGGAGAGGAGGATCGGGCCGTGATTTAGAGCGTCGGCTGGATGCCCCCCGGGCACGGGAGGGAGGGGGGGGTGGCGACTCAAATGTGGGCGATGCCCGTGCGGACAGCACGTGCCGGGCGCAGAGGACCGGCGATGAACTCCAGCCCGAATGAAGCACATGGTAGCAGGATTCCGAATGCACAAAGAAGAAGCTCTCGGACTCTTACAGCCGTTAATTTGCACGCTGGCGATTCTGAGAGGTTGTGCGAGCTCTTCTTCTCGAGCTTCTCGCAGCCTGTTCCAGCCGTGCACCACTGCATCAAAATATTACATTATTTCCGAATATTCCTATAAATCACTTTGTCATTTATGCATACGTTTTTATTCGGGGACATCACTGATTTAAATTGAGGGTTTTATAAATAAATACATTACAGTGCTGGTGACTTTAAAACAGGTCTCCCCCATCCCCCCTGCTAGTCTGACACCCCTATAACTCATGGTGTGTGTCAGGGTGGGTGAGTTATGATGGTCGTGTGCGTGTTCAAGTGGCCTGCACTGTGTGTCCTTGTCCATTTACCATTAAACTATGTCTCCCATTTCTAAGAGACATCATATTAGCATTTCACGTGGATTTAACTTTCATAGCAGAATTCAAATTATCGCCACCCAGAATGAATGAATTATGTTTAAAGCTATTGTGGTGAATTCTGTATTACATAAAAAAAAAATCAGAAAGATTAGTGTGATGGTATGTTGTTGAAAGTGAACATGTTCAACACTGACTGAATGAGTTAGCCTCTTTAGATTTACTAGCAGAGGTCTGCATGGCTAATAATGGTATATATTGGTTGTACTTGCAAATGAGGCATCTAGAAGGTGTTGTGTTCAAGAATCACAGTGTAAGTGCCATATATGTGCTGTAAAGAAAAAAAACAGTGCAATCTCATACTGTGACTTTAATCCTTGTATCTGTTCCATTATATGAGTGATGAAGGCTTTGTAGTTTGGAGTCATTTGCATTTCATTATTGCTTGCACAGGGACTCTCTACTCTTCGCTCTGGGTAGATCAATTTGATGCAGATTGTGCCAAAACCCTGAACCAAGGCTCTTCCAGCAAGTTTAATCTTTCATCCTCATATTCTTATCCTCTGTCTCTGTCTGTCTCTTTCTCTTTCTCTCTCTCTCTCTCTCTCTCTCTCTCTCTCTCTCTCTCTCTCTTTCTCTTTCTTTCTATGGTCAGTTTTTGGTGTTCTGGAGATCTGAACTGAGGATGAAGCTTCACCTTGACCCAGGAAAAAGGTGAACAGCTCAAGGGGGGAGGGGAAGAATCATTTTCACAATATTAAACATAGGCCTTGTCAGGCCCCCGAGGCCGGTGACTGGGACCAGGGGCCGGTGGCTTGAGCCAGGGGCCGGTGACTGGGACCAGGGGCCGGTGGCTGGAGCCAGGGGCCAGTGACTGGGACCAGGGGCCGGTGGCTGGAGCCAGGGGCCGGTGACTGGGACCAGGGGCCGGTGACTGGGACCAGGGGCCGGTGACTGGGACCAGGGGCCGGTGGCTTGAGCCAGGGGCCGGTGACTGGGACCAGGGGCCGGTGACTGGGACCAGGGGCCGGTGGCTGGAGCCAGGGGCCGGTGACTGGGACCTGGGGCCGGTGACTGGGACCAGGGGCCGGTGGCTGGAGCCAGGGGCCAGTGACTGGGACCAGGGGCCGGTGGCTGGAGTTCATGTTCCACATATGGGTGAGCCCCAACATGACCACTGGGCCCTGCTGCCACCTCCCCCTCTTCCTTTCACATGTGATTTGGAGATGGTGGTCTTGGTGGGCTTGCGCTCTACAGACAGCACTGCTCGCAGGCCATGGGTGAGCAGGAATGGCACGGGCCTGGGAGCCAGCAGACAACAGACGCTAATTAGGAGGCCTGGACAAGGGAGGGATTCAGCCATGTTTGCATCAGGAATACTGATGGCAAGTGCTGAGACACTGTGGCTGTCACCATTGGCCATGTCATGCTCCCACACACGTACATATGGGCACACGCACAAGGCATTGCTGGACACTGGAATGACTCTTAAACACCACTGGACAGACTTCCTCTGCTTTGACTGGTATGTGTTATTGTAATCAAGTAGTGAAAACAATACAATCTTATCTATCTGGCAGAACATTGCAGACCATTCTCGTTTCTGATCTGTCTGTCTGTCTCTCTATCTCTCTATCTCTCTCTCTCTCTCTCTCTCTCTCTCTCTCTCTCTCTCTCTCTCTCTCTCTCTCACCTTCCTAGTTTGAGTTCCTCATGACCTCTCTTCCAGCATCTTCCCCTATCAGTCTAATTTTCCTGACTTTGTCTGGCATCTCCCAGCTTCCTTCATGCCTGCGCACATCCCCGGCCCATAATCCTCCATGCCTGCACCCGTTTGACCCCCTCCTCCCCCACCGCCTCCCATCCCCAAACGCTGACCAATCACTGCTCTTTATAGGATTAGCCAAGCTCCAATTACGTCCTCCGCTGGAAGCAAAAATGGCCCTAGCGCGGTACAGCGGGATGGACGCCGGCGAGCCAGTCGGGCCAGGCTACCCACGGCGGGTCCAGACATTTACAGGTAATGCGGTGCTGAGACACGCCAGGCGGGATGTATATAAAGTGAAGGCGGCGGGGTGCACAGAAAGCCTGTGTTTAGGTGCCGGGGCGGTGGCTTTAAGATCACAGGGTGCGGTGGACAGCGTGACTGGTGGAGACCCACGTCTGGGATAACCGGGGTGGGCTGTGTTAGCAGCAGGGGTCGCCTTGTGCCCGACGTGCACCGCGGGTGTCTGGCGTTTTACTCGCTTGAAAAAGAAAGATGAAACTGCAGCCACATCTTATAAACGTCTGCAGTGTGGTGGAGAAAGATCCTGACATGCACTGGTCATCTGGCACTTCCCGCACCCAGCGTGTCTCTTCTTGTCTATTAGAGTGAATGAAGGCAAATTTGTTTCTTTTGACAAGATCTTCTCACTTGTAACCAGTTGCCAAACATCAGTAATTATGGATCCTAGTGAATGTTTGTAGGTTCATTTTCTTACCCACAAATGATTGTTGATGCAGGATCATTTCATTGTGGTTGGTCCCTTATTTACAAGCATGCCTAATTCGGTCTGCCTGTTTGAGACCAGCGCCACTCAGCGCAGTGGTAATCTGGCCCGGGCTGGAATCCACAGGCGCGTCAACAGGAAACGATCAATAAGGGCGAGGAGACCATCACCCTTCATCAAGCCCTCCCTCTGCCCTCAGAGCCTCTCCAGGGGAGGGGCTAGCCTAGCCTAGCCTAGCCTAACCTAGCCTAGCCTAACCTAGCCTAGCCTAGCCGTGGGACCTAGCCGCGCCATTCTCTCCCGCGTTTTGTTCCGTTCGGCTAAGTGCATGATTGAGTCTGTGAAGTGTGGAAAGCCCATTTCGATTGAACAGCACCTGCATGGGCGGCTACCTATCCCATCCTCCCATCAGAGTTCTGCAACATACACATGCAAGAGCATACATATGTGCCCCAACTCAGTCGACCCACCTGGTGTCTTATCTCTCTCTCTCTCTCTCTCTCTCTCTCTCTCTCTCTCTCTCTCTCTCACACACACACACACACACACACACACACACACACACACACACACACACACAGCTCTCATCATAGGCACTTACATATGGCAGGGCTGCTGAGGTACAGGAAATGGTGGCATGTTGGTTCTCCTGCACTCCAGAGGCCAGATACCATCAGACAGGAGCCCACGCCGCCAATATCTTTGCAGTTCCCTGGTCCCCTGGTGTCCTAGGCCCCTTGTGTCCTGGTCCTCTGGTATCCTGGTCCCCTGGTGTTCTGGTCCTCTAGTGTCCTGGTGCCCTGGCCTCTCTGGCCCTGGCTCATACAGCTGCCCTCACACACTTACTCGCCCTCTTCTCATTCCCTCATTCACTCTGAATGGTGAGACAAGTGGTCCTGATGCACCTAGCTCTATTAATTCATTATTAATTAACATTCATTTAAATTAATAATTTTTTCTAATGTTCATCTCAGTCAAGGAATGTATTATGAGCTCGTTTCATTTCTGATCCAGTATTTAAAAATTCCTAGGGTTAGGGTTAGGGTTTTTTTTTCCTAAAATATTTCGAATGGTTAATGGTTATATATGTAATCACAATTTGCTCATGACAATTGTGATAACAGCCCTTTGCATCATTACTTTCAACAGCTGAAATTTATTAAAAATTAAACACTGTCTTAGTAGTGTAACAAAATTACCACCCGCTCCCCCCCCCCAAAAAAAAAAAAAACACACACACACACACACACTGCCCACCCCGCCCCTATTCTAGCCATCTCCATAAAGGCTGTTCCTGGTGACATCAGCAGAGCTTTAGGGTGGTGCTCGGGGTGGAGGGTGTTAATGAGCTGCTCGTTACAGCGCTGGCTCCTGCAGCTGCCTCCGACTCAGGCCCCCACACCCCTAGGCTGAAGCCTCCCCTGGCTGCCTTTCGCACGGCCCGGCGGGAGGGTGGGAGACGCCCCGTCCACACGCCTCCGCAGGGCCGGGGAGTGCCGCCCAGCACCCACCTATCACTGTAATGGCATGTGAAGGACCACTTTGCCAAGAGTATTAATTAGAGGCTTTCAGGGAGCTGGGTTGTGTTGGGCCCAGCTCCGATCTCACAGGCCAGGGCTCCACTCCAGAATTGCTGCGAGGGCAGTGGTTCTGTGTGTGTGTGTGTGTGTGTGTGTGTGTGTGTGTGTGTGTTCGACTACTGTGATGTGGTTATCCAAATTATTTTCTCACATAGAAATACTACAGAAATTCTTTTTTTTGTGGACATAAACCAATATTTGGTGTATTAATGCACACGTGCTGTTCTCTCTTCCATACACACATTCTCCATTCTTTGAGCTATAGCCATCCTTCCTGGTCTCCAGAACCCATACTTCCATTCTGTCATCCTCCCTCTCTCTCTCCTTCTCTCTTTCTCTCCCTCTCTCTCTCTCTCTGTCTTCGTCTCCATCAGTGTTTGCTCCCGCTGTCACACAGCTTGAAGATCTCCATGCACAGGTGTCTGCACAGATGACCGTGTCAAGAAGTTAACTGGATTTCGTCCAGTTATGGAAACCTGAGATAGAAATCGGGAAATGTTTATGTGATAGCACATCCAGTTGGATGACGGTCAATAGCGGCCGGGTGGAGGTGGGGCAGGTATGGATTTTTGAAAGGCTCCCTGTCCAACCCTGCCTGTCATTAGATAGACAGGTTCAGTCTGTTGGCGCATGGGGAAAATTAATTCTGCTGACAAACAATATATGAAAAAGATTCCATCAGGAATGGGTTTGGATGAGGGTTGGATGAGGGTTGGATGAGGGTTGGATGAGGGGAAGATTGTGTCCAAAGGGGCTAAAAACTACAGTAGAGACTACTCACTGCTGTTAATACAATCACATAATTTCTTCCAGCCCATGGGAAACTCTATTAACAGAGAAATGCAATATAAGAACGTGCTTTGTGCAATATTTAAGATAGCAATTTTTCATTAAAGCTTTAAATTACAAATATTATTAAACCAAATGGTTCTCATCAGAAAAACAATGCCTTCCTTCTGTATAAACATAGGTAGTTAGTATTACTATTAGTATTATTATAATGCTCAGTGTTAAAGTCTGTCAGACTTTATCATGTTAATTGATTGCTTTAGCAGTGCTCTGTAAAGCTATTCCAGCAACACAAATATATAGAGCAATTTTTACAACGTATTTCAGCTTTATTAAACCCCAACACACACATGCTTCCTAAAAATGTTATAGGTGAGTAGGCAGAAGTTGTAGCCAGTGAGAATATGTGATCCTGTTCCAGACAGACCCTGGCTCATCTGTTGGGAATCATCATTCAAGTAAGGAGACCTTTGCAGGGAGCTCGGTGGGTTTACAACGCCCCCTCCCCTTCACAGGAACAGGTCAGTCACGTAGTTTCTGTCTCACTCGGACTCTCTGGAAACTACCAGATTCAACACCACTTGATCATGTAATGAAACACCATACGGTGAAGGTGTCACGGTGAAACTCATGGAAGCTGAAACTGACTCTGAGGTAAAACCCGAGCTTGAACCAGGTCACACTTTAGTCAGCCGCAAGTCTCATGCGGAGTCCTCAGTCATGAGACGAGTGTCAAATTAAGTTCCTAGTAATTGTATTCAAGTGACAATCCATCTCAAATAAAGTCCCTAGTCATGATGAGCTATGATCTCCGAGGAACTGCCAAGCAACCATATTTAAGAGTTAAAGTCTTAACTCTCCCATTTCACAGTGAGACCCCCTCCTCAATAGGAAGCTGTCCACCTAATTCATTACATACCCCACAGGTCAGGTTGGGCTTAAAATAAAATATTGTGTAGTACAACCCGTGGTTCTGGAGCTAGCTGAAGTGACACCCACCTACAGAATGTCATACTCCATGTTTGGTTTGTGATTTGGGCTTGTTCTTGGCCCCCAGCATTAAGGGTCATAAATAACTGGAGCTATATTGGAACACCTTTGTAGCTAGTCAGCTAAATAAATAATAAATTGTCCTAGAACTTCAGTTCACATGCCTTTAACATCTTAAGTTACATCATTTATAGAAGTTGACAGTGTATTTAACATTTAATATTCTCAATATAACGTGTTGACTTTCTATAACGTGTTGACATTTCTATAAAGTCCATGGAAGTGTAATCTTCTACATTTAGTGCCCCAAATAGGTCAAAGTTTTAGATAAGTTTCAACAAAAATAAATATATAAAAGTAAAATCAATTGTTTCCTATTTTATTGTTATGTCAGGTTTAACTATAGCTTATAGGTATTCAGTAGTCTACTTTACTTCCCCCACATATACTTAGAAGAACAAAACCCGGCAGCAACATAACTGTGGGTCACTAGAACAGTTAACAACCTCACAGTAGACAAGCAGCTGCCTGCATGTCAAGAACAAACACAGGTACAGGTACGAGATAGCAGACATGCCACAGTAGAGACCATCCCACAACTACACTACATGTGTTTGAACTCAGACACTCTGACACTGGTTCCTTGTGGTCTTCCTTGAAGTCAACATGTCACACCAATAGGTGCTACTGCATATATAAATGTACATTTTTCCACTTAAGATAAATGGAACTAATTTGTTTAGGTTGTGTACAGCTTTTAATCATTTAAACTACCATTACTCCTCCTACTACTACTACAACTACCACTACTCCTCCTCCTCCTACTACTACTATTACTACTACTACTACTACTACTACTACTACTACTCCTACAACTACTACTATTATTACTACTACTACTACTATTACTACTACTACTAATACTACTACTACTCCTAATATTACCAATACTACTACTAATATTACCAATACTATTATTAATACTACTACTACAACCACTAATCCGACTCCTACTCCTACTACTACTTCTACTACTACTATCACTACTACTACTCCTACACCTACTACTACTCTTAGTCCTATTCCTACTATTACTATTACTTCTACTCATACTACAACTACTACACCTACTCCTACCATTAATACTATTACTACTACTACTATTACTCTTAATATTACCAATACCTTTACTAATACTACTACTACCGATACTACTACCAATACTACTACTACCACTACTACTACAAATACTACTCTGACTCCTACTGCTCCTAGCAAGATTTGCACCTAGCACTGTTTTAATCTCAGAGTAATTTAATCTTGTGTGCATTGTATTAGATCCCTATACTAGGAGGAGCAGCAGTAGATGAAAACACATCTTCACATGGCCAGGCTCATGTGCTAGACTAATAAGGACATAGAAGGAAACACAGACACTCGGTCAGGGGTTTTCATTTTGGGTTAACAAAGCATTTGGATGAGATTACCAGTATTCACACATTGAATTCCTTGAGAAATGTGAAGAAAAATAGTGCTCCTTTCTGGATACTAGTTGGCATGAGCAATTTTTTACACACTGAATATCACAAATTCAAATCTTGAGTAAGATCATATTTGTGTTTAAATTGAACCTTTTATAATTAAATCCCACCCCCCCCCAAAAAAAAACAATTTCCCTTAAGTTCAGTCTCTCACCTTCCAAATCAGTTTCATTTTAGTTACAGATTAGTCTTTAAACACACAAAAAAATTTATTAATTGTAGCTTGCAGTAAATTGTTCAAACTTTGTGTCCTGAAACATGACCCTTATTAAAAAAGTGCTCAAGGTTAGTCGTGTTGTATCTTGTTCATTAGTGTTAAGGGCAGGGGCGATGGTTCTTATGCAGCCGTGTGCTGTCATGACTGTTTAGTGTGTGTGTGTGTGTGTGTGTGTGTGTGTGTGTGTGTGTGTGTGTGTGTGTGTGTGTGCGTATATGCACGAATACTTGCCCTGTCAGAGCTGGACTTGGAAGTGGCGGTGAGAGGACTGGCCTGCAGGACAACTAGCTGATGTCACGCGGAGGTACACTGACGTGTTTGTGTGGTCCACTCATATACACACGCACACCAGCCGCATGGTAAGGTCTGTCAGTGTACATCTGTCACAGCTAAGGCTGGACACTGGCCTCTCTCCATCCCCATAGCTGAGGCCAATGTGCATGGACAGTCCGAGCCCCCCAAATGGAACGCTAAGCTGTTGGGACAGTCGGCCCTCAGGATGGCTCCCGTGCGCTCTGGCCCTCTCCACCGCTTTCCCACCCTCAGAGAAGACGGAGACCTCCAGTGATGCACGTTAACCCCCCTATCACAGATTTTTCACATACCTCTGCCACATTATCCTTCTGGCCATTTTGCATGGCTTTCCATTGCATCACGGTTGTGTTTTTTTTGCAATTCACACAGTCTAAGCTAAGAAATATACATATATATTACAGACTGGCAAAGTGGTAATGGTTAACCAACTGGACAAAGTAGTGATGGATAGACAGCAAAGAGAGGCGTAGTGATGCATGTAGCAATACCATGTGATAGGAATATCTGGAAAAAGAACACAAAGCGCTTGAGAAATACCATGGGCTGAAAGAAAAGCTATAAAGGCTGCGGAAGGTGTGGGCAACAGTGTCCCCGTGGTATTCAAAGCACTAGGGGCTGTGACCACCAACCTGGGAGATCTAGAGGAGTGCAGCCATGGGAATGGCTAAGATTCTGTGATATAGAGTATATGAGAAGGTGGAACAATGCCACGCCATGGGGTGAATGAGGAAACAGGAGAATGTGCAAGGTTAACACCAAGGGGTCGTCCCAGTGGTGATGGGGGTACTTAGGGCTAAGCTGGATCATTGACTCCAACAGATCCCAGGAACGACAACATCTAGCTCAGTTCAGAAGAGCACAGTCCTATATATATATAACCAGTAGTGTGTGGAACCTAAACCTGCTCTCCTAACCAGTTTCACACAGCACTCCATGCTGGCTGCCACTCAGGCCGCAGAAGACTGTGAGCGCGCCGAAACACAAGCGGTGGACCAGAAGCCCGAGGTGCTAAATCATTGATGAGAGGTTGGCTTTCAGCTCCGAGCTCCAGCCTCTCACCCCGTTCTTCATCAGTAATGTGCTACCATCCTCTTCAGCTCTTGTAACATTCAAAGCCGTGTTACCTTCTTGGATGCTACGCGTGTGTTCTGAACCCCGGAAACATTGGCTCTGATATCAAGAAATTGCTTTACGTTTATCGCAGTTAATGTTGTGTGCAGATGCTGGTAGAACATTAGGCGGAATGAGAGCAGTGATCTGGCGGTGTTGTGAATGACATGGCGGGTGTATTTCATTCCCATCCATATCTTAACATGCTTATTGTTTAGCCACGTCTGGCCCAGTGTCCTTGTCATTGGAGTCCAGCCTGCTGTTGGATTTATTCAGTGGGCACTTCGGTGGATATCCAAATGCTTTTTAAAGCTCCTTTCTTTTTGTGAAATGAGTTGTGTAAGTTGGGTCTAGAAAGAGCAGCCTTAGAGACAGATATCCAGCCTTCTGTTCGAGCTGTGGTGCCAAGCTTGTATATTCATTAAAACAGAGAAAAAATGTTTTCTTCAATAAACTTCAAATTGTTTATTGATTTTCATTTCTGTGTTGAGGGCAAACACAAGCAAGTCTGCTTCGGGGTTCCCGCAGGAATTCTGGGGCGTGGGGGTGGGGGGGGACATTATGAGGGCATCACTTTTGGGGGTGCGAGGGGCAACGCGCCCGTGCCAGCTCCTGGGATGTGACGGCAGGTGGAGCAGGTGGAGCAGGTGGGGCAGGTGGGGGGAGGAGCGCTTCGGTTCTATTAAGGTTCCTCGGCGGCTGCAGTGCACCGTGACAGGACCTTCACTGCTGGAACATCAGCCCCACCAGCGACGCTAAAGCCGTGGTGACGCCGTGGCCTCGCTGCAGGGCAGCTGACGTACAGAACTAAGTCAAGCGAAGTAGTATAGCTCGTTCTTACGCAGTCATGTGACTGGCCGGACCTGGGACGCAGGCATGTGAATGGCCGGGCCTGGGACGCAGGCATGTGACTGGCCGGGCCTGGGACGCTGGCATGTGTTGTGTACCTGCTGGCTATGACGCAAGGGTTTAATATGTTCCTGTGCTTTTGTTAAAAAGCTTTCATAGGAAGCAAGGAAGAGTGAAGTGTGCAGAGAGAGAGAGAGAGAGAGAGAGAGACAGAGAGAGAGAGAGAGAGAGAGAGAGAGAGAGAGAGAGAGAGAGAGAGAGAGAGAGAGAGAGAGAGCTGGCACACCCAGCAACACCCATTTAACAGACACACTCCACTCGTTTTCTTACGTATGTCACTATCATATAAATAGCATTGATTAAAGTGCTGGCCCACCTCAGCATCTGTGCTTCTTGGCACCGGCCCCCTCCTGGCACACACACACCCTTCCTTTGAGGGGGACACATGGACGCTACAGCGGCCGTCCTGCCCACGGGCGGCTACGGCGGCTTACAGTGAGCGCAGGGTATCGCACGACTGGTTGTAACGGTGCATAAGCGGCCTCGGGGACCCCCGTCAGCGCCGCGGCTAGCAGCACTTTCAGAGAAGCCGGACGACCCCCCATGGAGGAGGGAGGGGCTTGTCCCTGAGTCTGTGTCCTCATTAGGATATAGGCTAAAATAAGGTCCCACTGCCCACAGTACATAGACCTGCAGGAAGGCTTTTCTTTCTTTTTTTATTGTCCGCAGTAATTTTTTGTGCATAAATTGAATTATGCAGCTTTTCTTGGATTAGAGATATAGATAGATAGATAGAGAAAGAGAGAGAGAGAGAGAGAGAGAAAGATGCATGTGAAGAATCTGTTAGACTCAGCATGAGCAAACAGATTCCAGAGTGCTGTGGCCATGTCCCAGGTGCTATTGTGTTGGATGTTCTTGTTTATGAATTATTAAGGGGGTCCCGCTGACGGGGCCTTTCTGCTGATCAGCGCCTCGCAGGGCCCACAGGGGCGCCGAGGTAAGGACCTCAGCGCTGCCTTTTGATGTCCCTCTCGGCTGCGTTTACTGGCTTAAAATGAAAAATCTGGCCTCCCAGCCTGAGACGCTATTTGGGCATAATGCTCACCTGGCAGGCACTTGCGCATAAGTGAATTCGCTCTGCTGGGTCTTTTTGTGTTTGCTTTGTATTGCTTTGCTTTTTGGCAGATTGGAATCACTTTCAACTTTACAGGCCCATGCATATTTGATGATGCCACTTGATTAGGAAAACACATGTTTGAACCAAGTGAGCAGATAAATTCGATGCTCAAATTAGTGCATGGGTTCCAGTATATTAATAAGAAAGCGAATCTGTTTTCTTTAGTTGTATGTAAATTGAAATGTAATTTGTGGGAGATCGTCCAATGGGACGCTCACATGGCGAGCAGCCGTCGGAGTCGGTGGGGAAATATTACGCATATATTTATTCAACAACTTGGAGCACATCTGTTGCTGTGAATGATAATTTGAGTCGCAGCTTGGTGCCCGAGTAATTACTAAACCCGGGTACCTTTGCTCTCACTTAAAAGCCTCCATCGCTGCTGCACATCAAACAGCAAAACAAGAGATACACCTTCAAAGCCAGACTGCTCTTAAGGTAAACTCTGCAGAGGGGAGACGCAGGTGTGTGTGGTCGGGCGGCTCTTTCCTGCCAGACCTGACCAAGGAAGTCCTGCTTTAAGCCGGGAGGAGGTGCTCAAAGTGTGGGGTTGTGTCTCCACTTCTGTTTGTTTTATTTGCATGCGTGTTATTGCTTTGTCTTTTTAAAATGCAGAGTGGCTGTTTGGTGTGGTTCCCCGTAGTTGAAGTAAGTCGCACAACGTCTTGTATGACTGGAAAAGTGTGTACAATCCGTTGCATTATTTGTAGTCTTCTAACTATACATATTCACAACTGAATACACACATGAATTTTTACATTCAAAATGCTTTCAAAATATTTATTGACGTTTTAATGTATATGGTAAATGCATGGATGCTTTTTACAAACTTCAAAATTTTCACCGTTTCAAGTAAACTAAAAATATTTCTAATATTGAGAAAAGTTTGTATGGTCATGTACTCTACGTAACACTTAATAACGTTTCTGATAAGCTGACCTTTAAACTTTGTATCGACAGAGTTACTGTGGGCAGTGAGCAGCTCCCCATACCCCCCACACTCCTCT
Source organism: Brachyhypopomus gauderio (assembly GCF_052324685.1). Classification (NCBI taxonomy): domain Eukaryota; kingdom Metazoa; phylum Chordata; class Actinopteri; order Gymnotiformes; family Hypopomidae; genus Brachyhypopomus; species Brachyhypopomus gauderio. Next base: position 14,743,568 of record NC_135227.1, read on the forward strand.
CACTCCCCTCACTCCTCTCACTCCCCTCACTCCCCACACTCCTCTCACTCCCCTCACTCCTCTCACTCCCTATACTCCTCTCACTCCCCACACTCCTCTCACTCCCCTCACTCCCTATACTCCTCTCACTCTCCTCACTCCCTACACTCCTCACACTCCTCTCACTCCCCACACTTCCCACACTCATCTCACTCCCCACACTCCCTATACTCCTCTCACTCTCCTCACTCCCTACACTCCTCACACTCCTCTCACTCCCCACACTTCCCACACTCCTCTCACTCCCCACACTCCCCTCACTCCTCTCACTACCCACACTCCCCTCACTTCTCTCACTCCCCTCACTCCTCACGCTCCTCTCATTCAACACAACACTGTCTAGGGGTGGCCTCATGCCTTTTATATAGGCATTCCACAGCCCACCCTAAAATGATTTCAGAGACAACTTCCAACTTTTCCCAGGTCAATCAGGAAAGGGGATGATGGAGCAAATCCCTGCCGGGACATCTCAGGACAAAGATGGGCACCGCAGCGGTCCATACTGCCCGCCAGCCCTGGAGAGGGGGGTGTGTTTCACCAGCTGGGCTCCTCCCTGCTCCTTGGCAGACATGGCCCTTACTGCATAATCATATTAATTTATGCCCCGCATCAATTATGCATTCAGATTCTCCTGATAGCTTGTCACTTTTTATCCATTAGTCTTTGTGTGCTGGGTGGTGGGATGGTTAAATAAATAGGAAATACAACACGCCTTGTGTTGCTTGGGGGTGTTGGTGAGACATCTTGGTGCATTTGCGGAGATTTAAGGGTTGTTAGACAGACAGAGGGTGGAGATCCTTAATTTTTCTTATCTTGTCTGACACCTAAGCAGGTCCGTTAATGGTAGAGAGGGCGTGGCCTGTGGGGTTGGTAGTGTCACATCCGAGTTGTATTTAACAAAGAGGAGGAAGTTCACCAGGAGCACAGCTGTAGACGACCACGCTGACAAATGCAAATAGTTCCCTGAGCGAGGCGTGCTGCCACTCTACTGACAAGGCAATTACCTGACAAAAAGTATCTGGCACGCCGGAGAACAGCAAATCGGAGGAGATGTGGCTGGTGCAGAAAAGGTGGGGAAGCATGTTTTGACTTGTATTCAGAGCACTGATTCACAGGGGTCATGTTCACAGAGGCCTCACGACTGATCTTGAACCCAGAAGTTATTTCTTGGCTGTCTGTGGTGAATGTATGTCCTTTACACCCAAACAAATGTGGTCTCACTAGCATGAAAGGAGAGCTGATCCCAGAACAGTGTTCTGTCACAGGAGGCTCGTGCTGGCCTTCAAGGCTGACTGGCAGATTGGTCCGTATTCTCTACATAGGGGTTTGCTGCATGGCCCTGCATGTCCGCTGCCCTCTGTGGACCCCCTCTCAGTGCCCTGTGTGTATACACACTCTGTGCCCTGTACACGCACTCTGTGCTCTGTACACACACACTCTGTGCCCTGTACACACACTCTGTGCCCTGTACACACACTCTGTGTCCTGTACACACACACTCTGTGCCCTGTGCACACACTCTGTGCCCTGTACACACACTCTGTGCCCTGTGCACACACTCTGTGCCCTGTACACACACTCTGTGTCCTGTACACACACTCTGTGTCCTGTACACACACACTCTGTGCCCTGTGCGCACACTCTGTGCCCTGTACACACACTCTGTGTCCTGTACACACACACTCTGTGCCCTGTGCACACACTCTGTGCCCTGTACACACACTCGATAGATGTTGTCTGGCTGCTTCTTTCCTCTCTTTCTCTTTATTCGTGTGCTTTGCGGGGGAAGAGGCCGCTCTCTCCGTCTCTGCCCACCACTCATGACAAAGCTCATTTGTTTAAGTATATACCATCTGGACAGAGAGTTAATGAGAAGAGGTTCTCCCAGGCTAAGAGAGCAGGCAGGCTACGGGGCCTCCAGCTGGGGGCGCTCTGACTGCATCTCCCCTGAGCTGTGAGGGGACCCTGCGTGCTGACCCGGCTCCCTCCCCAACCAGCACCACATTCAGGGGCCGCCCCTAAAAATGAACATGTCTGGGGTCTCAGTTTGGCAGGGTCAAACTGAAAGACTGAGATTGACCTGTGTGTGTGTGTGTGTGTGTGTGTGTGTGTGTGTGTGTGTGTGTGTGTGTGTGTGTGTGTGTGTGTGTGTGTGTGTGTGTATGTGTGTGGGGGGGTGTGGGGTGGGGGTAGCTTCAGCAAACACCCTTGCAGAGATCCCACTGGTGGTGTTGTCTCTTATGCTCCACACTGTTGGCTGAAAACACACATTTGAACAAGAAGCATCGGCAGATTGTATGGTTGTTCTAAAGGCTGAACTCACAGCTCACAGTAGCCTATCAGTGCAAACGTCTGAACTTTTGATAGTTGCAGCTCTTGAATTTCAGGGTAAAAAAGGGAAAACCCATGTAAATGCAAGCAATTCTCTAAAGATCAAATCTACTAAAAGTTCACCTATATACTTCTATATATATAATATCCTTTCGGGTACTGTGGAAAAATATATTAATATATATTACTCTAGAAATTTTGGCAGGTTACAAATTTTCTCAAATAATTCTTCAGCATGTCTAATTCTATTTTAATATGTATTTTGGGCTGAAGTATTCTAGCATTAAATGTTTTAGCCCTGTTGCCTTGAAATCACAGCTGAGCACAGGTAGTGCAGGTGCAGAATCAGGATAAAATAAATGGCATTCCTCTTACGTAATAAGAGGAAACCGGGTCAGGTTTCCATGGACTGGGGTTACACATCAATTAATGCCTAAATGCGGGGCAATATGATCCGTTTTCAAGCTGTGAGCTTCAGCAGTTTCTTATATTACATGGCAACGCGATAGATATCCAACACCTTTCATCATTTTATGCTCATGCAAAAATTATTGGGTAGATCGCGCTCTTAGGCCACGTTGCCTCGTGGTAAACGTCTGAACGTTTGATTCTGAAAGCGGCAACTGTTGGGGCTTTATCAAGTCTAACCATCATTAAAGGCAGTTAACGTTATACACTTTTAATAAGACATAATAATAAACCATGATAATTTTTACAAATATTTCTGCGTGCTGGATACGATGATAAGCTTTATAAGAGGCTTGGTTTTTTTAATTAACTGAGAGAGTGAGCTCGGGTGATAAAAGCCTGTGTTTATAGTAATAGGTTTGTATCTGAACCGACTTGACCCCAAGACAAAGTTCATAAAATCAATTTGATTTAAATAGGTTCATTTTACTTCCCATATGTCAAGTAATAGAGCTGAAGGCGACGATAGCGTTTGAAGGTCGGTACCAAGAAAAACGCTCGCGCACTGATGCCGCCCGGTGCATGCGTAAAAATCCAGACACGCATCCAAAACAACTTACAGCCTTTAATAGAGATGGGAGTGGGACGGGTGGGGGAGACGCAGCACGCGGGACTAATCCACACACTCCCCTTCAAGACAGCATGAACACATTTTTTTCCTTTTAAGTTTTATACATTTAACTCAAACCATAACATTCGCAGCCTAAGAATCAACACACACACACACACACACACACACACACACACACACACATATATATATATATATATATATATATATATATATATATATATATATAACGGTATATTACCTAACATGCTAAAGTAACTAACTAACATGCTAAATATATATGACCTAACATGCTAAAGTAAATGGGGATATGATTTGGAAGTTTCCTTTGAAGGTTTCCATCTTTGGCCACTATACCTATTAAAGATGTTCCGTACTAATTAGCCTTCTTACAAATTACGTTAGAGCAAGACATCAAAACACAGGAGTTAACAAGCCACTCGTACCTGCTATTTAAAGTTGATAGTGTGTTATATCTGTCCGAGGTAAAACAACGTGTAAATTGGAAAGTATTAAAATGTAGGAATCACATTACGTTGAAGTTCAAGGAGGTCCATGAAGCGATATGTTAGAGATGATAGGAGGCACTCGCAGGCGTGCCAGTCAGCGGAGGGATGCTTTAACTCAATAAATCATCTACGTGTCACAAACAGCAACTTTTACATTCCCTCTTTCAGTCGCTTGAAATAATTCAGGCCCTATTGAGGTTCTCATTTCATGGGACATGAGACTGAGTACGAATATAAAACTATATATACAACTATATACAACTTGATGATAGTTTCAGAGAGTTCAGTTCTGAAAGAAGTTATTTGCGAGGCGGAAAATGAAACGACAGCAGCTTCGTAGCGTTAAGGGAATTATTTAAGAGTGAAAGGACAACTGACAGGTGTTCAGATTTGCGTTCATTTCCGTGCTGAGGAGATGTTAATGTCCGATAATGGAGCTGGCCTGTGCGTTACTGATGGGAGACTTCAATAAAATAGCAGCACTGCAATAGTAGCGCAGCTGCACTTGTAAAGCAAACGTGCAAACCCATTTCAGCAGTGCGCAGTTTCACATTTCATCAGACTCTAAAATGACATTTCTGGTTCCCCACTTTGACCTGCTTGTAGCTAACGTTTCTAAAATATTTAATTACACAACATTAGTCTAGAGGACCAGAGAAAATGACATATAATATGTTAAACGTTTTGAAGAGAATGCCTATAGTTTGTAATACATAATTTAATGAAACCTCTTGAAATGCGGAAAAACTGCTCACAACCAACGCTGCACACCTGTCACTGACCGCCGTGTGGCTACGAGGATATGCATACTTTATGAATTCCTGTCATTGCGTGTACGCTAGTGTGGTCCATGTAAACACTATTCATTCAGTACAGTTCATAATACTTCATACACAGCGTATTTATTTACAATAAACTGGCACCTGGCACAGTCACCAAGTGTGTATCGACGGTCATGCGCACTGAGTGAATGAGTGAATGTATCCCGCTGGCTGCCACAGTGATTTCTCATCATTTTAATGCCATATTTTTATAGCTACGATAGCTATAATTCCCACACTTTTTATCCTGTCATTTGTGACAAGGTCTAGCACGAAATTCGTCTCTATTAAAAAGCGGACCTGTAATACTACTTTAAGATGATTTAACTGAAAGCCCAGATTAGTCTTTAGTCTGCATCACGGATGCGTTTTAAAAACAATTGAGGAAAAAAAACACAAAACAAAGTAAAAAAAAAAAAAAAACTAGCGACACAGTTGTCTGCCTTTAAAGCCTCGCGTATATATGCGCAACTTTATGCTTCGATTTTTCATGAGTTGCTTTATCAACTTTTCTCGTAAGATCCCAGACACTAGAAGATGGAGGTCGCGTGCAAAATTACGACGTCCGCGCTCATTAGTCGTTTTCACCAGTAAAAGTGATCTATTTATAGGGAGGTTGCTCAGCAAAAAAACCGTTGCGTGCCCTTTGAAGCTGAAGAGTGATCGACACCTGAAGTGATCGGCGACTGTGTTCCGGTCTGGAAAAAAGGCACCGCGCTCTTAGCCATCAGAAGTGACGCCCACTGGCCAAGTGAGTACCTGGACTATTACCTTATGATGCTGCTGAGACGGACACGAACCTATATTTATCCCATACTCGAGGAAGACTAATTGCATTAGGCTATATCACCCCAGTGTGGCGCGTTCGGCGTGATCACCTTCCACTCTTCATCATCTCTCGCTCTCCGGGACACGGGCTGCTCTATAGAATCGCTGCTCCACCGGGCTTCGGAACCGGGGTCTCCCGACAATACCAAGAATACTCATACTGAGAAACTTATGCGTGGTCGCGGCATATGTTTATAAAACAAACTTAGAAAATAGTGTTACTGGTATCAATTGTGGGATGAATGGATTTGAAAACTCGGCAAATATTTCGGTTAGAAAATTATGTGCCTAACTGTAAGACCCCTTTGAATTATACCAAAATATGTCCGCTTAAAATAACAAACAACAAACGTAATCAGGAGTACATCAGGGCCAAAGTGTCCGGTTCTTTGATTTAAAAACTATTTACCCTCATGCACAGCATCTGATTAGGGCATCATTTCAGCGTGTCTAAACAGCGATAAACCCTGGACCTTTCTATAACCAACAGTACAATTTGAAACTTTTTTGTCCAGTTTGAATAACATTATTTTGGAGACTTGTGCAAATCTGGGTGCTTTGGAGTTTTGTTGAACGGTTAATGGCGTTAATCGTCAAAGCTAGAACATGCCGCACGCTTTTAGATTTATAGATTTATGTTGGCGCTGTTGAATTATCTCTGAGGTAGGTTTAATCTGGTGATTACATTTGATTTAATTTTCATAATAATTAAAGTGAACCATCACTAAAATTAAAAGAAGGGGGACACCTCGGATGAAAGGCTGCTGTGGAATTTGTGCACGCGACTCCTCTTCCCCCGAATACTGATTACGTGATTAGATTGATAGGCTGAAGGGGTAGACAGAAATGATTAAATTAGCATATCACAAAATTCCTGCTTTGCGGTGGCGGGAACAGAGCGCCCCACGTGAATCTGCGAACGCGGTTAAAACAAGTAAACGGTGGGCTGGGAACCGCTCTGCATTAGATGGCAGCAAAGAGACTCTGTACACGCGCCTTTGTGCCGTTGGAGGCTATAACAGTGTCGAGACTGGGTAGTGTAGGACACTATGTTAAGTAATACAATTAGGCTACTAAGAGAACATGAGTGCCAATTTCAAATTCAAAGAGATAACTGAGTATTATGTGGCTGTACACTTTTTTAAGTTTTCAGTTAGCAGACCATATTAGGTAAAAAAAATTGAAATTTTGAATATTGAAAAATATTTTGGATATTTAAAGAATTAATAACGTTTCCATTTATTTATTTCCCAGGTCGGGATTAAATTGACTTATATGTAGTTCTACAGTGAAGAGAAAAGCCCGTGTTTGAATTCGTTATACAAATATTGCATGTACCTCACAATATGTAATATTAGTTGTTAGTTAAGGACATCAGTTTGTCTTGTCAAATAAAGCTTCGTTTGACGTTTGCATTTCAGGACACCTAAGTAATGTAACCACCGACATTCAATCGCAGTTAAAGAACAAAGAGTCAAACACGACGTTAGTGAAATAATGTAGTTTGAGCTCAGATAGTTTGAATTTATGGGTCATATGTTACGCCTAAATAGAGAGATAGCGTGTGATGTGTAAACAATGACTGTCTAATAGTTTCTGTTTTAGATATTGTTGCTGTTGATACCGCAATACCGAAATGAACATGCGGTGCTAAAGACATGGAGCTGTCCGTGGTGCTGAAATACCGCTGGAATCCCTAAAAAAAAGTCTAAAACAGAAGCGTGGTGAAACCTCGCAGTAGATATGTGATTCAACAAGGACCGACGGTCTGAAACATGTGGTTGGATAGCAGGCGTAGAGTGCCTAGATTGATAATGTTACATCCTGTGTTCTAAATTCTTTGTTACACTCTGAATGAACCCTTGCGCTTACTGGCAGGCTGACAGTATGTAGCATCACTGTATGGGCCCTTGATAAGTGACGAGGAGTGCTGGTAGCTGGTAGCATTGTGATTTTGCTTTTGACCAAGATGATTCCTCTTGTCATGAAAACATTAAGCCTCTGTAAGGACACACTGCTTAAGAGTTATTAGACATTTTAGACATATTTTGAAAAGGTTATATATACATCAAAGATCTGTTTATCAATCTGTCTGTCTGCCTGCGTGTCCTTTATGTACTGAATGTACTGTTACTGGGAAATTCAGGTTTACTGTTTATCTGAATCATTCCTTTAAACATTCACATTTTTAAACCGCATATTGTTTTCAAATAAATGTGTATAGAAGTCATTATTTTTATAATGATAAAAAAATGGGTGTTCAATAGCACTGGGATTCATAGCTATAATGGCCATCCTCCTGATTGATTTACCAAATTTATTACCCAAAACCAATTAAACTTAAGTTTAATAAATAAGTCATAAATTCAATCAGCAGGATATTACTGGATTAAGATTCATCGTTTAGGTCATGGAAATATATTTCTTCCAACTACATTATTAGCACCAAGCCATAAATAACCCAGACTAGGGTGATATCTCCAGTGATATCATTACTGCATAAACAAAGCACACACTGTAACCATGCAACTGAATAGTGACAAAGTGGGGGATGGAGGGGTCAGGGGAGGCAGAGAATAGTCTGGCGGAGGGAAGGGGAGCCACTAATTCTGGGGTGTAGGATGTGTTGGAGTGAGGCTTGTCTTTCCCCCGGGGGAGAGATACATGGCGGGGACACTTAAGGAACGGGCAGGGTAGAGAGACGCTTGGTGCTGCTCTCACCTCCAGCTCGGTGGACCATCTAAAACAATACAGACGCGCTATATCTGGCCTCCAGCTCTGGCGTCAGTCTGCCGCCGCCCGCTCCTCCTGCCTCCCCACGTGGCGTCTGAGGAGCGGTGCGGCCCCGGGCGGCTGCCAGCAGCCTCTTCCCCCGGGGCCCCGCCCCCACGGGGCCCCGCCCCCCTGCGGCCCAGCCGGAGCTTCATCACTGGAGGCTGAAGGTGGGACGGGACCTTCGGCGCCTTGAGAAGCAGAGGGGCTCCGGCCCAACGTGCCGAACGTGTCTCCTTCATCGGCAGATGGCGGGGATTCAGTTGCATGTTAGTCCTCCGTCTGTGTCTTGTGCTCGATTGATTGGACTCTTTTAATTGGGGGAACGGTCTCAACTAACTCTTCCTTCCTCTTGTTTGTCTGGGTAGCCGATTGCATAACGCAGGTGTCTGAGAATCACTGTCTGATCAAGAGCGCACAAGTTCTTTTTTTTGGTTTGTTTTTGCTGAAAACAGCTTTTCAAAGGAGCACCAAAGGATGTTTTTGTATTTATTAATGTGCAATGTGTGGTCATGAGTCTGCTTAAGCTTCAGGGTCATTATGGACTCTCTAGTGTCGCTGTCCAGTGCTGTAGTAAAGAAAAGACTCAGTTTAGCCACCTTCATTTTTATCACAGTGGAACACAATATAATCTTTTACAAAATGTTAGTGCTAGTATAAAACATTTGCACTTCTAGCTAAAGTAACATCGTACTTGATGTAAATGCAGTGTCCAGTCACGTGACAAGTGTTGTCAAGAGAGACTAGGAACAATGTGATACCTTGTAGAGAAGAAAACTTTCAAATCCCCCAGAGGCTGTAGTGAAAAGAGGCCAGACAGCAGCTCTTATCATTCATGGACAGGAACACACCAGTGTGAGAGGAGCATGTCTTGTCTTGCACATGCTAAAGTTCTCGCTTCATAAAACTGACATTTTGGGATGTCTGGGATGTGCATGCAGGTTGAGGATCACTTACTTAACAACAGCAATGGTTTGGTTGCAGAAGAATAACGCATTCCAGAAATGTTTTTGAAATAAATACTGTATATGATGCCTGTTTTGAGGGAAGGACATAATGAATTCTTAACTTGATAAACATCTGAACACATTTGAGAAGGTGCAGATGGTGGACTGCGTACATGGTCGTGGACTGCAGATCCATTCTTGTCCAAAGGTCTGCAGATGTTCCCTCAGAAGGATATGATCTATGTTTATGTATAGGCTATGTGTTGTGTACAATGGATGTATATTTAATTGAGCAATTTTTTTTGATAATTAAGTTTACCACACTAAGACTGTTTTAATGTTTCAATGCTTAAAAAGTGACCCAGTCATAAATAAGCCGAGTTCGAAGGTGACATTATGTATTACACAGTATGTGGATGGAGATGTTGCATTTTTATATATTTATCGAGAAGCATTTGCTTAAAACAACATATACATAACCAACAAAACTAGACTTAGTGCCTACCACTACGAGGTAGTGCCGCATTCGTCAGAACTTACTAGCGTTTGGTAACAAAGAGGTCGAAATCGACTACAGATGGTGTAAGTAGACCCCTCTTCGCGGAATGAGAACGTCCTTTTAAAGTGAACGTGAGATTGCGTTGCTTATGTACCGAATGAACGGCGAAGACTTTCGGACGCTCCAAATGTAGTCTCTGTACCTTTAAGGGCCAGTTTTCACCTGGACGTCCGCCACAGAACACACTGAGAAGGTAACAGAAGCTTTATATCTTAAGCGCCCCTACATATTATGCGTGTCTTATTCTGGGTCTTTTAGCCTCTCTGCCATCATCTTTTAGTAAAATATTGTTGCCATAATAGACAAGCAACACATCTAAAGGATGGGTCGACAGCTTCTCCCTCATTTCAATTCCACAATTCAAAAGAACAAGATTCTCAAATAAGTCAGTCAGCGTTTACTGGAGTGATTCAATAGAAGGTTTCTGAAGCATGTAAGCTACTTGCATATCGGCTGTTCTTGGTTTACCAGATAAAAGCGATTCTAACGAGTGCTCAGTGATCGTTACTTCAACCGTGTGTCGATGACAATAATACGCTTTGTTTTGCGAATGGAGCGCTTGTCCTTGAAATGTTTGGTAACATTGAGATAGTAACAGCGATGGACCCGGGACGAGATCGATTTTTTTCCTTAAGCTTGAGAAATTGCTCAATTCTGTTTCTCCAGACCAGCATTCTTCCGACCACATGGCAGTTCGTCGCGCGAAAGACCGTTGGATGTGTTATTGTATTTGATAGCACACCCACTAGGATGTAACGTAAGCCCAACACGCGCAGTCGCAGCCAGTATAAATCAGCTACACTTCTCTTCCCGGTGTAATGCTTTATATGCCCTTGTTGAAGGCTATGTTTATTTTTTAAAGATGCATTGTAAAAAGTTGGAAATCACCCCCCCCCCCCCCAAAAAAAAAAACAAAAAAAAAAAACATACACAAAATTGTAGAACTTCATTAAATTGTAATACTAACACAGAAATGTTTCATCTTTTTGGAGTAAAAGACCTTGACATTTTGGAGTTTGTTTATTGACACTATACAGTGATCCCTTTAGCAGCCTTAGGTAGTGTGTTTTGGTTCAGCAGTACATGATGGGGCTGTGATAACCGGCCCAGCCTGGGTTCAGTTAGTTTGCGTGCTCTACTGTGTCTGTGTTTCCTACCAGCAGTGACGGTTGCAGCACCTGAAATGCTGATTTGTGAGGAGCCGCGTGGGGGGTCCAGAGTATGTGCAGAAATGTGAGCTCTCCTGAAACGAGACGTTGTTTGTTTGTTGTTTATTCAAGCCTGTTTGGGAGGGTTGAACAAGGGACATTCTTCAACCCAGGCACGAGTGGTACATCTTAGGGGGGGTGTGTGGGGTGTGGGGTGGGTGGGGGGGGATTCTTGCTCTTGCTCACTGGTGGCAGCATCTCCCAGTCTGGAGACAGACTTCCTTCTTTCTTTCCTTCCTTCCTTCCTTCCTTCCTTCCTTCCTTCCTTCCTTCCTTCCATTTCCTTGAAACATGATGCTGACACCTTTTCAGTAAAGCAGCTCTTTTCCTGCAGCAGGCGCTCAGCCATAGAGCGCTGGGTACTGGTGCAGGCAGGGGAATGAACCGGTCAGCTAGACCAGCAGCCCTTCTCTCTCTCTCTCTCTCTCTCTCTCTCTCTCTCTCTCTCTCTCTCTCTCTCTCTCTCTCTCTCTCTCTCTCTCTCTCTCGCTCTCTCTCTCCTTCTGTCTCCTTTCTCTCCCTCTGCCTCTGTTCCCCCCCCTCTCTGCTAGGGTCCTGCTTAATGATTTTGAGAGAATCGCACAGCCCTTGATTCAAGATAGCCGAGGGAAATAGCAGGCAGGCATTTCTCTCTCTTTCTCTCTCTCTCTTTCTCTCTCTCTCTCTCTCTCTCTCTCTCTCTTCTCTCTCTCTCCCCCTCTGCTCTGCACCCCTGTGTGTGTTTGCGTGTGTGCATGTGCACGTGTGAGTCTGTGTGTGCGTGTGCACGAGAGTGTTTGTGGTCGCTGCACTGAGGAAGAGGAGGAAGAGCGAGAGGCAGCCAGCGGGCGGACGTCCTTGTCCTTGAAAAAAAAGAAAAGCAGAAAATCTGCACCCAAGAACTCTTAGTGGGAAGCCGAGGACCAGCGTAAGTAAGGCACACCTCAGACTGGGAGAGGCGGGGGGGGGCACTGGGGACCCTGCTGCCCCACCAGGCTGGACGGAGCCAGGGTGCTGCTTGCTTCTTTATATGCCTAATGCTTTTGACAGGGGATTAGCGGAGATGCAAAATGCCTTATGGCTCCGAGCGGGCTGCCAAACTTTGTTTCGAAGCCCCAGCAGCTTTACAGTGTAGGATAGTTGCTTTTGGGTTCTCAGATCTTCTTATAATGTTGTCATCTCAGGTTGTTTGCCATGTATTCGTTTGCTCTGCTTGTGAAGTCTCCCAGAAAAGGCAGGTGCCCGCTTGGGTTTCATTGGTGTGACATCCGATGTAGGCCAGGACTTGATTTGTAGATGTCAATAGTGTCGGGAAAGTGTGTGTTGGGAAAAATCTTGAAATCAGTGCTGGTAAAGTAACAAAGTGTGTCTGCATGCTTGATTGTAGTAGCTGTCGTTTATTGCAATTTTATGCTAATTGTGATTATGTAGAGCACGAGGGAAACCACTAGCCATTCGCACACTGCCAGCCAATTGAGGTCACTCGTGCAATTAAACATACTCAGTTAATTAAACATTTAGTGGTCACCTCACCACATATTTAGCTATATTAGCAATCAGAAGCATGACGCACTGTCAGCAGCCAATCAGACCCTGGCGTAGTAACGTTAGCGAGTTGCTCATTTTGGACGTCTTTTGTAGCCAAACTGCCTCTGCCTATTCTGCTTATGCGTCTCTCCCTAATTGATACCCGGAGTCTTCTGAATGTAGCTCATCTATTAATACCCACAGCAGCGATGCCTCCCACAACACCGCCGCGCGTTTGAACAGGAAACCAAAGATCCGCATGTCCGTAAACTGCTCACATCATCAACTTTCGCGCGGCCGAGTGGCTCAAGCCGACCGGGCCGAAAGCCGACGCCTTTGAACAGGGATTGGCCGACAGCTCGGATCACATGCACGCCAATCACAGCAGCGTCTCTGCTTTCTGGGCATTAGAGAAAGTTACTCCCCCCCCTCCCTTAAAGGATCCCCTTCCCCCATATTGTTTCAAGCCTTGTGTTTGTACAGCATATCTCTCTGTTCCCTTTAAGCCTCTATTTACTTCTAATCCACGGTTTGTTTTGCACAGCGAACAGCCTGTGAAATCCTACAGACTTAGAGCAGAGTTGATCTGATGATTAGTATTCCGCTGTCATAATGTGTCTGTCAAGTTTCTTCTGAGATCTTCCCCCTTCCCTGTGTAGTCTCACGCATGGGCACAGACAGGGCCTGCTCAGTTTAGCTGGAGCTCAGTCTCCATGCATGAGAAGGTCCCGTGCATGGTTGGAGAATACCGAGATCCTTTGATGAAGTCGGTCATTCTAAGACCAATGTCGACACTCTTTCACATATGCATGTATTAAATGGCTTGGGAGCACATATTTGCACAGTTAATCTTTCAGATTAATGCCTGATTCTGGAAGGATTTATTTCCTCATGCTGACCACTCCTCCACTGTCTCCCAGTGTCCTTCTTAAACCAGTTGACAACTTTCTGTGGTTTATTAGCTTAGCACATACGCTGCCTGGTTGAAATGGATGGATTGTGAAATACATTGCTACATGCTTTTGTTTTTCTTTAATTGTTTTAGGAAATTTGATTTCTACACCGTCGTGCTACTGGATGTTAGCGTGTGCTGGTGCCACGTTTACCTCTGAAATGTGGCTTCTAGGCAGGAATGAATATTCAGTGGTTTATGAGGTGGAGCTCCCACTCTGAGGTATCCTTCACCTTGTGAATAATTAACAAGCAAGCTAAACATTGTGGTAAATGAATCCCGTCAGTCTGAGTGCGGCACACTGCAGTGGTCTTCTCTGGTCTGTGCTGATGGGGCGTTTAGAGTGGCAGTGCCGCCCTGGAACCTGTTTCCCCGCTCACAAGCCCCATGAACTATGGGAAAACCTACCCAGCATGCCTGTCAGACCTTTTTTTTTTGGCCACGTAGCAGGAAATTCATGATCTTAAAAAACTGACAGAACAGTGCCATGGCTGTCCCAGGATTAGCTGACTTAGCCTTGATTTCCTGGCAGTAATAACTTCTTTCACACTCGGTTGTGATACCAGTCGGGGTCTGGCTCTGCTCACTTGGACAGGGAAGCCGCCGGATCCTCGTGTCACTGTGGAACTGATGACGGCTGGACTTGTTGCGACTAGCTCTTGTCTCGCTGGTGCAGAGTGAGGCAGACACTGTTGTATGGCCCGGCGAGGCCACGGGTGCCTAAAAGTTCCTGTGTTTGCAGTTTCAAGACGTGGCCTGTTGGTCGCACTTCCTCAGCGGCACTGTAAAAATCTTCAGAGTTTTACACCAGCAAATGTAACGCTGGTTTTCATTTGCCAGAATGCTGCACACTCAGATATGTTCGTATGTCCGTTTGAATGGAGACACAGACATCAGTCACTGTGGAAAGAGAAACGCCAGAACGTCAATACTGTTAGAACCTCTTCGGATTTTACTTCTTGCCTTTCCATTTATAGAGGGCTCTCTGTGTTTTCTTTAAGACTGTGTTACACCTGCCCTCAAACTCTTAACAGATCGATACCTATAGATCCTCTAATTGGAAGCCATTAGTTATGGGGTTTATAAAGCTAGTAATTATTGTGTGTAATCTTGCAGAAAATTAAATTTAGGGTTGTGCACACTGTACTGGAGAGAGGTTTAGTCTTTTTTTCTATTGCTGCATTCACTATCTGTCAACTGCTCTATGGCCCTACTTACTCATGTCTGGTGCTCTGTGGCCAAGTTTAGTAGTTCTAGCTTAATGTGGGCAGATCCAGCAGCTCTGACTGGGAACAGCTCTAACTGGGAACAGCTCTAACTGGGAGCAGCTCTGACTGGGAGCAGCTCTGACTGGGAAGAACTTTGCAACCAGCACTGACTGGGAACAGCAAGGAGCATTTGTTGTGGGACACTGACCGCTAGAGGTAATGGCACTGTGCCCAGAAAAAACGAAGTATGAAGTGGTGGTTGTGTGGATGAAGCTCACTGTACGCCTGAACGGACGACGAAAGACCAGGGAAGACAGTGGTGTGGATAAAGGAGGCAGGGCAACCACGTGGAGGCAGAAGGAGAAGTTCTAGAAAGGCCAAAGCACCAGTGTACGTGTCCTCCATGAGTGTAGCTGGAAAGATATTCAGCTATATTACAGTTTTGAACATGCCTATTCAGGGAGCTCTGACATCTCTAGTGATACACAGAAATGTCATCACTCGCCAGCATGTACGGCAAACATATAAAAACACGAATCTGATTTCTGACATTCTGACATTTAGGCTCAGTATGATACTATGATCTTCCTGCACAGAACCGCTTCATGAAATGTTTCTAAATATAGCCGGACCTTCGTGTTCTTGTGATGCAGTGCTTGTTGTGATGCGTCTGCATCAAGCACTGCTCACGCACTTTATTTGGTTTGTGTTGTGGTGTTTTCTGGAAGCATCATACGACATATTCTAACAGCAGCACCAAGACAGGCATTTACACTGAAAATCTCAGGTATGAATTAACAATTAATTAATCTTATTTTAAGTAAACACTGGTGCTGGTCCTGGTATATGAAAAGATTCTGGTTATTTCCTACATCAGGCCAAGCATGAGTGCTACATTAAAGGAAGTTACTTGTCACAACATACGTCCTGCCATTGAGGAAAAAAAGAAATTCCTTGGAAATTAGGTGCGAGAATGCATAGTGGCACGACCCCATCATGACCCCGTCACGACCCCATCATGACCCCGTCTGCACACCATGACCACACGTTGAACAGGCTGCATGTCCCACATCCGCTCTGTCATTGGAGCTAGTTTACGGTAAATACCGGGAAACAATCGGACGATGGAGCACACACACTCAAGCCCACACCCACGGAGCACACACACTCAAACACACACCCACGGAGCACACACACTCAAGCACACACCCACGGTGCACACACGCGCAAGCACACACACTCAAACACACACCCACGGTGCACACACGCGCAAGCACACACCCACGGAGCACACACACTCAAACACACACCCACGGTACCCACACACTCAAACACACACCCACGGTGCACACACACTCAAACACACACCCACGGTGCACACACACTCAAACACACACCCACGGTGCGCACACACTCAAACACACACCCACGGTGCACACACACTCAAACACACACCCATGGTGCACACACACTCAAACACACACCCACGGTGCACACACACTCAAACACACACACTCAGTGTGTGTGGCACAGAGCTGGTGTAAATGCTGATTGAATCTAGCAACAACACTGCAACTGTGAGTATTATTCTGCTGCTCGTGTTTTATAAAGGATGCCCATTACCTGATTTCAGAGACAGCATTCCTGCGTGGAGTCACTAATTCTGGCTCATTAACATGCTGGAGACTTCCTAGACTCCAGAATTGGGCCACCAACACATACCATAACCTTTTATACAGTCTGTCTGCATGATGATATCAGTCAGAAATAGCGCTAGTGTCTAGCTCCAGAAGTCTGCTCCACCCTCCCTGTGAAAGAAGAAGAGCGGTGCGGGTTTTACACGGATCCTCGTGTGAGGCCTTTCACCGCGCTAACTTACCAGTCAGATATGCAAATTGCCTTTTGTTTAGCTGCATAAATGAAAATTGCTAATCAATTTTACCCCTTATTTCATGGCCTGTGGTTCCTGCCCCGCCCCCACCAGCTGGTTAATCATGCACAAGCTGAACACTTCATTACCCAGGACATGTTTGCCCCTGAGCGCTTTCTCGCTGCTAAATGAGTTCTTTCTATTTATACAGGTAAGGCAGGTCAGAGGTCTCCGGGTTGCGAAAGGTAAGGGGATGAAATTAATATAGCGGCGGGCTCTTCTGCCCGGAGCTGCTCAGGAGAAAAGCCCTCCAACTTAAACAGTTTCATAAGGCGAAATGAATTGGCGCTGTAGGAGTGCTCGTTCTGTTCCAGCCCCGATCGGGCCTGCTGTGCCCCCCCCTCGTTCTCCAAAGTGCCGGCGCTCCTTTGAGGAGGTGCCACAAAAGCCCGTTTCCTCCACTGCACCTGTCCTACCTATCTGCCATCTCACTGCTAGTTGTATGTGTGTGTGTGTGTGTGTGTGTGTGTGTGTGTGTGTGTGTGTGTGTGTGTGAGTGTGTGCGAGCGTGCTTTCGTGGCACTTTTTTTAGGCTGCGCTGACGCGAGGCACCATTTTGTTCTTCCTGTGCAGCGCGGCGATTGCGGGAGACTCCTCACGACTGGAGGGAGCCGTGCGAACTATAAAAACCCGTGGCTGATGTGCTGGATGGCACCATTCAGAGGGTGGAGAGCTCCAGGGGCTCGGTGGGGGGAGGCGGAGAACGCCTCTCTCTCCCCGCCGCTCCAGATGAAGAGGGTGTCCCTTTATGGCTGCTGGTGGCATTGAGGGTCGGTCCTGATGCCTGGCACTAGAGGTGGTATCGAACTACACATGGATTCATCAACTTTTTCCCCCTCTCCTGAAGTGACACTGACACTTGTCTTTGCCATCTCGCTTCTCTCTATTTCTGTGGAGGGCCGATCCTCTTTTGGAACAGGACGTTTTCGTACGGAATGGCTAGCTCTGCCATTGATTTGTGATCCCCTCTCTCCACGGCTCTTTATAGAGCAGCGGTCTACGCCAGCACGCTCTGAGCCCAGCTGGAAGGTTCTCAGCAGCTTCCGTGAAGCCGTCGGATGACTACCACGCGCCCCTCCTTGGTTTTAACGTACCTGCCCCCTCCTCCACCTCGAGCCTGGTCTCTCACCCATCATCTGTCCCCTAATAATACCCTGCCTTCATACCCTCATCCTGCAGCATCTGATTTCAACTTGAAGGGCTATTTTTAATCTGCGGCTGCAGCGATATGACATACTGCCATTAATTCATTAAGTGACCCAGCTGTGGCGTGCTGTGTCACATTTTTTCCCCTGGCCCTCTAAGTATGTGCGGGAGCAGGAGGGAGAGTCATCCCCGTGGTGATGATTCGCTCCTGGCCACAGGACTTTGTATCACATGACTAGTCAAGTATTTTCATTGAAACCAGAGAACACACATCACGTGTATTTACATAGAACTACACAGCTGCGCTGCATGCCGTCCGTGGGGCGGGGGCGGCGTGCTCGGGTTTTTTTCCATTCCCAGCTTACTAATGTTTACATCCATTAATAGCTAATTCCCTCATCTTATCGCATTTAGTCGTGTGGCATGTTTGTCGTGCTTGCGGGGTTATGTCATGGAAAGGAGAGGTTTCACTTACTGGTGGTCAGGGTTTCGAACCGTTTGGCTTTTAGTAGGATGGTCAGGAGGCATTTTGGTGCTCTTAAGTGGACATCAGCAATAGGTCGCCTAGGCAGGGAGGATGGAGGCCATTCTTTCCATGCTTGTAGCATATTATGGCTCTCGCCAAAATGGTTGCCGGACTGTTAGCATCTAGCTGACCTGGATTCTTGATCTCATACTGGCCTTGGATCACTTGCTTGTTTAATTGCTAACATAACATCCTGGTGAGCTTCATACTGAAAGATGAATAAGGCTGTAGCTATGGGAGGTGGTGGGGGGCGTGGTCTTGGCTTCACCGTGGGAGAGATTCACATATAGATTGATGAGCGGTGTCTGTAGGGTGTGTTGGGCCGCCCCTCGTCTCGGTTCATGGTCGCTGACCTCGGTGTTACTATGTAAAGAAAAAGCTGCGTTGTTTCGTTATTTCTGGAAATGGAAAGCAGCAAGGATTCCAAGGGCATTGATGAGCTGTGGAAACCTTCTGAAAATTCTGCTCTAAGAGCAAAATGTGCAGCCACCAACCCCAGTCATGTATGTGCCTGTTATCCTTCATAACATGCCATGCAAAGATGTTAGGAGTTACTCTGGTGATGCTCCATCGCACAGCATTTTATGAATTTCTGAGAGTTTATGGAAGCCTGTACAATAATGAAGTGCCCAGCGGGGAGAAGATACCCCCCTGGAGCGGCAAGGTGTGAAGCTGCAGTAGAGCAGGTTCTGGAGCTGCAGTAGACCAGGTTCTGGAGCTGCAATAGAGCAGATTCTGGAGTTGCAGTAGAGCAGCTCCTGGAGCTGCAATAGAGCAGGTTCTGGAGCTGCAGTAGAGTAGGTTCTGGAGCTGCAGTAGAGCAAGGTGTGGAACTGCAGTAGAGCAGGTTCTGGAGCTGCAGTGGAGCAGGTTCTGGAGCTGCAATAGAGCAGGTTCTGGAGTTGCAGTAGAGCAGGTCCTGGAGCTGCAATAGAGTAGGTTCTGGAGCTGCAGTAGAGCAGGTTCTTGAGCTGCAGTAGAGCAGGTTCTTGAGCTGCAGTAGAGCAGGTCCTGGAGCTGCACTACAGCAAGTTCTGGAGCTGCAGTAGAGCAGGTTCTGGAGCACAGCTCTTGGCGCGGTGGCCTGCTGGTGGGGTGCCGCTCTGGCTCCAGCGCAGCAGATAAGGCAGCGAGGTGCTGTGGGAGATCCGGCGCTCCCAGAGTGACTCCAGCCGCTCTGTGATCTGGCACGCTTTCATTCGGCAGCAGATTAAAAAGCCTCTCGGAGCGCCGGAGCTGTGTTCGCCTTCCGCACCCCCCCCCTCACCACCCCCCCCATCAGGGAGAAGCAGAGAGAGGCAGACGAATGAATCAGAGCGATACTGGCACTCCGGGTGCCGCAGGGGCTCCCCAACTACCTCTCTGTCTCTCCCTCTTCCTCCCCCTTTGCTTTCTTTATCTAAATGTCTCTTCTGTTTCTCATATACAAATAACACTCATTCCCACTGCTAGGTCAGAGGGAAGGTAAGAAAAAAAAAGGAGAGGAAGGGAAAAAGTCGACTGACCAAACTTTTTCCTTCGGCTTTCGTGCTCGTGCTGGCGGAGACGGAGAGCCGCTAATCCGCGGCGCGGGCCGAGCGGAAAGGGCAGACATATTAATAGCAAACTGAGTCACTCGCCTACGAATGCACAACAAAAGCGGCGGCCTGTGCCATTTCAGCGCCCCGCGGTGCAATTACAGCAAAGCTCCGTGCAAATGTGGCTTCCCGTGGCCGCGGCCTCCGCTCTCGCGGGCTTCCTTTCTGAGGGACTTCGGCGCAGGGTGGGAACAGGTGGTTCACACGCGCGCTCACTACCGCTCGAAGTGTTCTCATTCCGCTCTCGTTTCCTTGTCTGCGAGAAAGCACTCATCCTTTTATTTGTTTTGGAGGAGTTAAATATGAGCAAGTGCTCAAGTACAACGGCACACGCGCTCCAGCGGCCGCTGTCGTTTAGCTGTGGCGGTTAGCTAGTTGTGAGTGGGATTTGAGAGATTTAGCATGACCTTAGTTGTAATACGAGACTGCCAGTCGATACGTGGAGCTTAGCTGCTACTCTGTTAGCTACAGGCTTGTATGTACAGCACCTTCAGTTTGGGTTAGACCCACCTTGTGACTGGTTGCCATGGTGTTCCAGACAAAGCACCACTCACTCAGATGGATTATGCTGTGAGCATGCTTTAGGTCAACATCATGTTTTACATGTTTTATATTCCCCCTTTTCTTCGGTTTGGTGAATGCTGCGAAGTGTGAGTCCACTTACACATTTACCGCTGTCTGAACAGGAAGGAGAGCCTGGCATGTGTGGTTTTGAGGCTGTGCAGTTTGTGGGTTTGGTCATCCAAATACCTTAGGTGGGGTGTTTTGATGCAAATGAAATTGTAATTGTAATTGTAGTTCTCTGGTGCTGGGCAGGAATAGTGTTGAGCGAGTGGTCAAGGCGAGGCTGGATGGTCCAGATACAGCTTTGCTCACGACTGCTCCCTCCCCACCACTCACCGTGCACCTCCACTGGAAATAGGGCTCCATTTTTGTAAACATTGGTGGCTTTAAAAAAAAAAACAGAACTCTGTATTTTTAAGAACTTTGTATTTTAAGGTTTATCATGAGTTTGGAAGGATGAGAGACCTGATTTCAGTTAGAAATGGGTGTGAAATAGGAGACACAAAGGTGGCGTATGTACACCTCTTGTACTGTGTGTCTGTCTTCTTATGATTGAGTATTGGGCGAATATACCTGCCGCAAGTCCTCGCGCGTATGTGTGTGTGTGTGTGTGTGTGTGTGTGTGTGTGTGTGTGTGTGTGTGTTAGTGTGTGTGTGTCTGTGTGAGAGAGAGAGAGAGAGAGAGAGAGAGAGAGAGAGAGAGAGAGAGAGAGAGAGAGAGAGAGAGAGAGAGAGAGAGAGAGAGAGAGAGAGAGAGAGAGAGAGAGAGAGACAGTGTGTGAGTGTATCTTGCAGTGGCATTAGTCAGAGGAGGTATTTTGGGAGTGCAGACTGTTGGCTCTCAGTTTGAGCTCTGTCAGCGTGACATTTTCATGAATCATGTTGTTTCGCTGAGATGCATGACTTTCTCCTCTCTCTCTCTCTCTCTCTCTCTCTCTCACACTCTCTCTCTCTTTCTCTCCCTCTCTCTATCTGTATCTCTCTTCTGCTCTGTCCCCTGACCCTACACCCTGATTTCCACCTTGGAGAAGTCTCTGCACCGCTGCTGCTCACAAAGGCGTGCTCTCCTCTGGGCCACGGGGACTGAGATGTCCGTCGCCCGAGTACGGCCTCTCTGCAACTGTAGCCTGCCTTTCTCCACGCTATCTGTTTTCTTTGCACTTCTAACATGTCCTCACTGGGATCATTCCTGGTTTTAAAGTTTAGGAAATCTATTCAAATCTAATTTATGATCTTTGATTGCAGCTTGAGGACTTTCTTAGATAACCACATAGCAAACAGAACCCTAGAAGACAGAGATTAGGGGGTCAAGCCCCGACGGTTCTGATTACCTGTTTTTTCTGGTTTCTTTTTTTGTCTTTAGTCTTTAACATTCCGGGAACTGTTGATGATCAGTTAATGAAATGTAGATGGCTGATAGAAGCACTCACACATGTGGAAAATGTGTATACACACACACACACACACACACACACACACACACACACACAGCTCCTGAACAATATGACAAATTAGTCCTACCTTTTTACTATGTAATCACATTTTACTATATAATCACATATAATCTACAGAGCATGCTCTGTAGTGCACAGCTATACAAGTGTATTGATGTTCCCCGACCAAGAACCCATTCTAGATTCACATGACCTCAATATTCCCTAGCCACATTCGATTAGATCTATAAGTGTGTTTGTGTGTGTATTTATGTGTTTGTGTATGTGTGTGTGTGTGTTTGTGTGAATTTGGCGACCACAGTACTGGCAGCAATAGTGTGCTGTGTTGAGTATGTGTTTGTAGAAGGCTGAGATGTGTGTGTTCTGTGTGAAGGTCTCGTTATGGAGGGTAACGTAGAGGTGTAGCAGTAGCTCCCTGTTCTGCACACTTCCTGAGTTCCCTGGGCGTGCGGTGGGCTGCCAGATGTCTGTGGTCATGGAGCAGAGTGATGTATATGGCAGAGATTACTCAAGAATCCCAGAGGATGCCCTGCCGTTCCTGCAACTGCTCCCTGGCCCAGGGGACACCTCAGCTCCTTCACTCTCCCTCACGTCCTCCCTCTCTCACGCTCATGTACACACACACACACACACACACACACACACACACACAAATGCCCACGACTGTTATCTGCGCTCACATCAGCAGTTGTGCTGGCTGAACAGAAATGCTTACCCCCAGCGTTCTCTTGCCCTCATCCCACCATGGCCCAGTATAGTGGGGCTTTTCTTCTCTCCATAGCTGCGCTGTGCAGACCCACGGTGGAGCAGGTCAGCCTTGGTGCTGGGGGCCACGGGGGGGGGGGGGGGGGGGGGGGGGGGGGGGTCCTGCCCCAGCACCATGGCCATAGCCTCACCTCTTACACATCTGCAAGGGGTTCTTCCAAACTGGTCATGGAACATAATTCATGGTTCATAATGTACAGTATTCCAGTCCATATGTGTGCGGCTCTCTCTTTATTGTAGCACCTCAGAACTGGTGCTTGAACGCGTCTAGTCGTTCTCTAGGAAACAACCTGACGTGCGTTTCTTCGATGCGCCGCGTATATGATTCGCTTCTGCTCCGCGCCTTTCATTTTATCAGCGAACTGCATGACGTCTCCGGAGAGACATGACGGCGTACACATTCGGCGGGATTAATGGACATGTTCCCCTCCACCCCACGTAGCCCGCTTATTTTTTGCGATGAATTAATTTGACATAGACGCTATTTCGGCGTGGAGCTGCTTTGCACTTGGAGCGAAGAGCCTCGTACTCAGATGTCTGCCTCCTTTAAGTGGGTTTCATGCCACCGACTGTAATCCCTGCCTCTGCTAGCCCTGTCTCTACTACCAACATATTTTTGGAGTAAGAGGTCACGCCGTATCAGGGGGTTTTGAGGATGCTCGGCCTCCCGCTGCTTGGGCTGGGAAGCCATCCGGCTGGGTAGACCCCACCCTTCATTGAGCTGTGGCCCCGCCTCCAGACCCGCCCTTCACCGAGCTGTGGCCCCGCCTCCAGACCCTCCCCTCTTTCCTCAATCTGTACCATAGGATTTTAACCTGTGTTGCTCTCAGTAATGAAGGCAACCCGCAATGTGCTTGGTAACCCAGAAGGCCGAGTTCTAAGAGCAATGGGAATGTGTGCAGCCAGTATTTCATTTCTCAGTCTTTCTCTCTCTGTGTCCCCCACTCCCTGCACATATAAGTCTCCTCCATTCGTGGAGCAGCAGGAGGAGGTGCCCTCTGCAGGCCCGTGGGTGCAGCAGAGAGAGGGGGAGGACACAGCCTGGTCTCTCCCACACGCTCCTGCTCTCTTCTCCTGAATGTAGAGCACAGGCTGACCGCTCCGGCCCGAAAGGTTTAGAGTTTAGAGTTTTAGAGTTTATTTCGGTTTTTAGAGAAACATGTACATATATACGTACACATACGTATAAACATATGTATAAACATTTATGTATACCAATTCATTTACATGAAAGAAAAAGAAAGTAAAATAATATTTAATAAATAATAATGGTTATAATAGTGAAAATAATGATAATAACCGAAAAAGGTATAGTCTGAAGCATTAGCTTATATTGACTACCCTTTTTAATCAAATATATATATTTTTTCCAATTGTTATTAATAATACACTTTGCTCATCTCCAGAACAATCATACATTACTATTAAAAATCAATAACAAGTTATACATATATAAAATTATTTCTCTTTATTATAAGTTTCTATTACCTTATTTTTAAGCATGTTTTTAAATTTGACAAGTGAACAGGACATTTTTATGTCCTTGTCACAACTATTCCACAAGTTTACACCTTTGACCGATATACATCTACTTTTTGCATTAGTTCTTACTCTTATTTTTTTAAACATACCAGTTCCCCTGAGTTCATATGTAGTCACTTTAGTTTCAAACAATTTCTGAATATTGGTCGGAAGCATATTTTTTTGTGCTTTGTACAGTATCAAAGCTGTATGGAGGTCAACTAGGTCACTGAATTTTAAAGTTTTTAAATTAATAAATAGTTTGTTTGTTGATTCATGATAATTGGATCGATTTATAATTCTTATAGCTTTCTTCTGTAACATGAATATTGGTTTAGTGTTGGTTTTATATGCGTTTCCCCATATCTCCACACAGTAGGTCATGTATGGTATTATGAAAGAACAATATAGCAAATAGAGTGATGATTGATTTAAAATATCTTTAGTTTTATGTAATATTGCAATAGTTTTAGCCATTTTTGTTTTTACATAGTTTATGTGTTGTTTCCAGCATAATTTGTGATCTATTATAACACCTAGAAATTTGTTTTCATATGTCCTCTCTATATTAACATCATCAATCCTAATTTTTATATTATTCTTGATTTGTCTATTGCCAAATACTATAAAATTAGTTTTACTCAAATTCAGTGACAATTTGTTCATATCAAACCATTTTTTAAACTCTTTTAATTCCCGTTCCACTGTATTCAGAAGTTGTTCTAAACTTTGCCCAGAGCAATATAAATTGGTATCATCGGCAAATAAGACAAAGGTTGACTTGGTACCATACAGCATAAAATAGAATGAGATAGATGTTGCAATTTTATTTGTTCAGTGTGTGTGTGTGTGTGTACGCGCTGTGCGTGTGTGTGTGTGTGTGTGTGTGTGTATGTGTAGGTCAACATATATATTTATACCATAGGGAAGCATGGCTGTGTGGGAGTAAGGTGGAGGATCTGGTGTTGGGGTGAGGGTCTCCTCATTGCCCTGAGTGTAGAGCAGGAGCTCCGCACCAGCGTCCCAGGGCCACACACCCCGCTGACCTCTACTGTGACCTGCTGGCCTGCTGCTAAACACAGGACTCCTCTTCACCCGCAAATAAATACAGCAGACACACTTAACCCAGCCACTGCTGCCCCAGAGACCAGACCTAGTCTCTCTCTCTCTCTCTCTCTCTCTCTCTCTCTCTCTCTCTCAGACACAATCTCTCTCTCACTCTGTCTGTCTCTCATTCCAGTGGCCAGGGTTATAGCCACATACGTTTTCAGCTACTTTGGGCTTTGGAAGGCGGGTATTTATAAAGACATTTTACAGTCTACGAAGGACTATTGTAAATTTGTCCAATGGATTTGGGCGTTTGATCACGCTGTTCCACACAGGAGTCTAAGCGCAGCGTCTGAAGGGGAGAGAGCTTGTTGTTGTTTCTTCATTTCTAGCACAGTTCCTCCTCCCTCCTGTCATTAGCATGTTGGTTTTTAACGCATTTTGATAAAAAGCAATGCTGTCCCCGGGGAAGCTCTCAGAGCGCCCGCTCTCTAGCCCCGCCTCTAGCCCCGCCTCCGCCAGAGACGTGGCGGGCTTCCTTTTGTTTAGGTCAGTTGAAAAGCTGGAGTCAAGCATGTTGCCTGTATCATGTTCCCCTCATGAATATGCAGAGAGCACTTCTCCATAGCGACACTGAGAGACGGCGGGAGACAGAGAGGAGGCAGACTTCACTCTGACGGGTTCTGTTGTGGGGACCGCGGGCTCTGTGTGGGGACTACGGGCTCTGTGTGGGGACCACGGGCTCTGTTGTGGGGATCGTGGGCTCTGTGTGGGGACCACGGGCTCTGTGTTGGGACCACGGACTCTGTTGTGGGTCTGTGTGGGGACCACGGGCTCTGTGTGGGGACCACGGGCTCTGTTGAGGGTCCATGTGGGGACCGCGGGCTCTGTTGTGGGGACCGCGGGCTCTGTGTGGGGACCGCGGGCTCTGTTGTTGGGGCCCGCGGGCTCTGTGTGGGGACCGCGGGCTCTGTTGTGGGGACCGCGGGCTCTGTTGTGGGTCTGTGTGGGGACCACGGGCTCTGTGTGGGGACCAAGGGCTCTGTTGAGGGTCCATGTGGGGACCGCGGGCTCTGTTGTGGGGACCGCGGGCTCTGTGTGGGGACCACGGGCTCTGTGTGGGGACCGCGGGCTCTGTTGTTGGGGCCCGCGGGCTCTGTGTGGGGACCGCGGGCTCTGTTGTGGGGACCGCGGGCTCTGTTGTGGGGACCGCGGGCTCTGTGTGGGGACCGCGGGCTCTGTGTGGGGACCGCGGGCTCTGTGTGGGGACCGCCATTTCTAAAGCTGTGAGGAAATGGAAAGCTTTCAGTCAGTTTTCACAATGATGAAAATGTATGCAGCAGAGAGAGAGTTAGACACACACACACACACACACACACACACACACACACACACACACACACACACACACACACACACACAAACAAAAGAGACACAACACAGATAAAACGATTTGGCAGAACTGTGTAAATCTGAGTCTGATGAGACTAAAATGCTTCAATACCAACAGAAAATGTCGGTCCCGGCACATATGGGTGGCTGGTTACTTTTGCAGCCATTTTGTGTAATGCACCCTCAAATTTGAATGGTCACCCTTTTGAGTTTTATGAACACATATGACGTTTTGATCGTAATTTTTTTTCTCCAGCTGGTGAGAAGCTGTGATGGCTGTTGGTCTTATTTACTGTTTTTCACCATTAGCCCTACGGTCGGTTAGACGCTATCAGAGGAATGAATACTCATTTCAGCTGGCCCCAGCGTTGTGGTGTGTGCTTGAGCTATACTGCAGTGGGTCAGCATGCTCAAATGCCTTTCACAAATGTGCGGAATCTGTGGTTGTAACAGATCAAGGGATTAGATGTGTAGTAGAGACGTAGCACTGACAAAATGTTGCCAAATCAAAGGAATCTTTAAACCAGGACAGAACATTGACTGAAGCGACTGAAATATTACAAACATACATTCACTCCTAACTGACTCCAATCTACTGTACCCATGCAGGTTTTCACTCTCTCTTATCAACTTTAGCATTCTTCATATATCTTCATGGCTCTCCAGCGAGGTTCTATCTGCACTACTGATCTCCGCTTCATAACACCTTGAATTCCTGCTCACACGCCTGAGCTGAATTCAGGGCTAATGCAGCCTTCTTCCCACAAGCCTCTGGGCTGTTTGCTAGTCCCGGGTCCGTTAGCCAGCTGAACGCGCCTGCCTCTCGCCGGGGCCCATCGGGAGCTCAGCTGTTTGGGTTTGGGGCGTGTGTCTGCCGGGTCACGTGGGGCCCGGTGGCTGTGTGTCTGGCTGTGTCCCTTATTCAGTGCGGCGCCGGGGGGACAGATGGGGCCACTGAGAGCCGCCCGGGGCAGTGGTGCTGCCCAGACGGGGGAGCGGCCCGTTCACACCTCGAGCTGCTGCTGCTCAGGGCCCCAAGCAGGAGCGAGCAGGGCGTTCTCCTCTCCTCCATCTCTCCTCTCCTCCATCTCTCCTCACCTCCATCTCTCCTCACCTCCATCTCCATCTCTCCTCTCCTCCATCTCTCCTCACTGCCATCTCTCCTCACTGCCATCTCTCCTCACCTCCATCTCCATCTCTCCTCTCCTCCATCTCTCCTCACCTCCATCTCTCCCCACCTCCATCTCTCTTCACCTCCATCTCTCCTCACCTCCATGTCTCCTTTCCTCCATCTCTCCCCACCTCCATCTCTCTTCACCTCCATCTCTCCTCACCTCCATCTCTCTTCACCTCCATCTCTCCTCAACTCCATCTCTCTTCACCTCCATCTCTCCTCTCCTCCATCTCTCCTCACCTCCATCTCTCCCCACCTCCATCTCTCCTCACCTCCATCTCTCCTCTCCTCCATCTCTCCTCACCTCCATCTCTCCTCACCTCCATCTCTCCTCTCCTCCATCTCTCCCCACCTCCATCTCTCCTCTCCTCCATCTCTCCTCACCTCCATCTCTCCTCACCTCCATCTCCATCTCTCCCTGTCTCTTGTGCTGTGTCTCCTGCTCTTCCACAGACTGACCTGCTTTTGTTTAGTTTTGTTTTGTTTAGTTTTTCTTTCCATATATGCACAGTCTGCCAGACAATGAGGATTTTAATATGCATGTCACACCGTGATTGGGTATTTCACCTCAGCTTTGGAGTGGTGGGTAGTTTAATGTTTGTCTTGTCCTGACTGAGAATCAGGCAGTCAGAGATTAATGGCATCCCTAAAATGTTTTTAGAAGCCATATGTACGGGAGACTAGTAATATGGGCTGATATCCACTGCTCTGTCAGACGTAGCCTAGTTTGCTTTGCAGTGAGCACATTTAGTGTTCAAATGTTGTCTTTAACTTTGCTTTTAATGTGGGTGTGTGGACACACTGGTCAAGTGTAAAACAGCAGTTTAGCTCTCAGCGCCTTGGTATCAGTCAACCTGCGCTCTACTGTTACTTATGACTCGCTGTGACCTGGAGTGGGAGGAGCCAAACACGGACCGACTAAATCACATTCAGTGACTTCAGAAATATTGTGTCTCATACTATGAAAAATGACTTCAGTAGAAAGACAGTACAGTAAAATCATTACTATGGGTGAAAAGGCCTGTGTAGAGTGAGGGAAAAGCTGTATGTGTAAAACTACAGTCGTCAGTAGTCCAGCAAGCTACTCAAAAGCATTATAATAATTACTATTATTTAAAAAATGTTTAAACAGAGTTGCTGCGACATGGAAATTTGAATACTAATTACAAAATTAGGAGCGACAATGTAATTTGGTGGGTGCTCAGTTGAGAGAGCAGGATGCCTGGGGAGATTCCCCTCTAAAGAGACGGTGCCACTGTACGTTACTACTTTGCGTTTTTTCGCCCCCTTTTTGAATGCGAATGCTAAGTTAATGAGTAAAGTTTTTGTGTGCTGAGGAGACGCAGCACTTTCAGCCCTGCTGCACACTTGTAAATTAGCCACGGAGTGCGCTAGCGTCACCTGTTGAGATGCCGTCTGGTGTGTGAAATGAGCCTCCCGCCGCACCTCCGTGTAGGTGGAATCTGCGCTCACCGCTGATCTCCGTTCAGCTCGGCGCGTTCTCCCCTAACGACTCCGGCTGAAACCTTGGAGGACGGGAAGCTGTTCCCGGGTCAGCCGGAAAGGGTCAGCGTCTACCTTGAGCCCGAGGCTTGGAACCTGGCTGACTCTGAAATGGGCAATCAGTGACATAGAAACAGGGCCTGGATATACCTTCTGTGGAGGCGCTCTGAAGAGCAGCGTCTGCACACGGAGAGGCCTGCCTGTCACTGGGCCTGTTGATTTGCCCAGTGCTAATACAGAAGCATCTGAGGCGAGCTGCTCTACCTGTCCGTGATGCTTCCCCGCTGAAAAGGTGTAATATAATGACTAGACAGATCCGCGGTCTGCTTTTTCTCCTCGTCCCCATGCGGCTCGTGTTCACGGGGAGCATCCAGTCTAGCGGCAGCGCTGATGCGACCTACAAAGAAATAACTCAAATAAATAAATGAATAAAAACAGAACGTGCCAACTCTCTGTTTTTGCCGGTTGAGGCTTGCAGACCTCATGCATAGGCAACACGGGGGGAGGAGTGTGTCCGTCGTTTAAACCAGAAAAGGGGGTGAGTGGGGGGGGGGGGGGGGGGGGGTTCAATTTCTAACAGAGTCATGAAAAGCCAATTAAGCCTCTCTGCAAAGATCCATCAGGTACTTTCACACAGTAGCTGCATGCCTGTGGGAATTTGAGTAAGTTCAATTACTTTGGGATTAATTTAGGGGTCAGGAGGGTTCGTCTGTGGATTGCTTTGGTGGTGGGGGAGGGGAAGGGTCTGTCTGGCTGGTCTGTTTGGTAGGTGGTGGTAGTGTGTGCTTCCACAGCCTAGTGAGCACCATCTTCCCTTGGGGTGGGGTCTTAAATGGCCTTTCAAGCCCTGCAGCTGCCCTCGGTTAGCATGTGGTGATCTTCTGGTTGGCCAGTGCACGGCTGTGCAAAGGCCAATGAATGAGGACATTCGGTTGAGAAACCGTCGCACTTGAGAGCGCTTCTGAATTGAGACGTTGTCTTGCTTCCTCTGTAAGGCCCTCATCCTCCGTCACTGGCTCTCTTATATTCTCGGCTGCCTAGACGTCAAGAAGTTTTGCTTATCTGCCTGAAAATGTATATCTTAGAGCAGAGAAGTTTCATGAAAACATCTTTTTCCCCTCCTCTCTGCTGTTCCAACTGTAAGATTCCTATTCTAGATAGTGTTCTCACGTCAGAGCTCTCCCAGATAAGATGCTTTTCTTGCAAAAGCTCAAGTCAGCATTTTATCCTCATCTGCAAACTTTGACTAGCGGAGCAGGAGACAGACAATAACACAGAAACTGAAGTAGCGTGGGAGTTTGCAGGACAGCTAGAGAGATGCTGTCATTCACAGAGCTCCAGAGAGGAGCTAGGGAGGCCTCCAGAATCTCCAGATGTTTGCCATTGCTAACCCGGCTGAATGGTCTGGTGATGTGTTTGCTAATATGGGGATGCCAGTGAAAAGAAGAACATTAAATGTGTGTGAAGGTCACCGCATCTCTACAGAAGTCTCCGCAGTCCTGTGACAGTTGGGGGTCATTAGGGAATCCCTCGACACATGTCCTAGGTTCTCCATTCTCCAGTTCCCAACTTGATTTAGCATTGGTGCAATGTCATAACAGATCCAAAAAAGAAAATCCAGCAGACAAGATCTTGAGCTGAGCAGAATCCAGTTCTTCCTTTTCCAGCGAAGTCTGACTGTGATGTGTGATGAGAAGCAAGCGCTTTGCTGATGTTTGCTGATGTTTACTGATGTTTACTCTTCCACAAAATGCAAATGTGCTTCCTGCAAAGCGATTCCTGAGATGCAGCGTGTCCCGTGGAGCGGTTCGGAGCACGGCCCATACCTGGTAGGCATCTCCAGCGACAGCAAGAACATCTACCCCCATGAGCTTCGTACGGGGATCAGACGCTCCTTTGCTTTCGTCATGGGACGTGGCGGTAGAGGCGGAGTCCCGTGATGGAGGTCTCTAGGACAGTGTTTGAAGGCGCACAGCCTGGGCGGGGGTCACTGTTTCTCATGGATGTGGCTTACTGGGAAAGGTGTCTGCTGGAGATGGAGAGGCTACTGGAGGAGTGATCTGACATGTTTTATAAAACAGTGTCAAGAGGCAGGCCATTGAAGTGGAAAAATGACTCTGTGTGTCTAAACCGCAACAAATGGAGGAGAAAGCAAAGCAGAGAGTGAGTGAGTGAGAGAGAGAAAGTGAGAGAGTGAGGGAGTGAGTGAGGGAGTGAGTGAGCGAGAGAGTAAGTGAGTTAGAGAAACCTGTGTCATGTATGATGTGGAAGAATAAAACTGATTGGTTGATGTTGCAAAAAATGCATGTTCTTGACGTTCATGGCTGGGGCAAGGACACTGCACACATTCAGAATGACGGCTTGAATATGACTTGGTACAGTTTTTAAAATACGTTTTCTCTGTCTGTGATGTTTATTCAGTATATAGTTCTAATTTACTTTCTCCATGGAAAGTAAAATCCTCCAGGTAATGAATACTAAATGTGTAGCATCAAATCTGGAGCATAATAATGTAAAAGATGGTAAAATTATGCCTGAGGATTAGGTTGGTTTACAAATGAAAGCCGTGTGAAGTCTCTCCAGCCTCACATCAGACTGTGTTCAAATACAGGGTTGGAGGTGCACGTGGGCACAATAACATCACTTAACAATGATCTGTGACAAACTCCCTTTTCTTTCTTGGGAAGTGGGAGAGAACTGCACTGTGCTCCACTGGGGAGATGTAATCTGTAAACATTAGACTTTCATGTCTGCCTCTGGCAGAAGAGCGTCTCGGAGCCCAGCGCGGCGGTGGGCTAAAGTACAGGGTTGGGGCCCCAGCTCCTCTAAATGCAGTTCAAGCTGTCATTATTTGTCCACACAGATAAACTCAAATTGCACCTTTATACCTCGGCTGTTAAGTTGTTTTCTTTGTCGTCTCTCTCTCTCTCTCTCTCTCTCTCTCTCTCTTCTCTCTCTCTCTCTCTCTCTCTCCCACACTCCTCACTCACTTGGTAGGGGAGGAGGAAGGCGGTGGGTTCTGAACAGGTGCCTTCACGCTGAGGTAAGCACTCGGCATATGTAAGTGCAATTCCGAAATCATCGTCTTGCTGAGAAACACTTGAAATTGTTCCCTAATGGCCGCGGCTTTGTCATATGCCTTTGATTATAATGTGAAAATTGCATTGCCATGCCTTCAGCACGAATGGGATGGAAGCGTAATTGGTACGTGCATTGAATGCCTCCTTAACGGAGAACTAAAAGGGGATGCTCCCCCCAACACACACACACACACATACACACACACACACACACACACACACACACACACACACACACACACACACACACACACACACACACACACACACACACACACACACTCAGTCCCTTGCTCTCTGTATATCCTCTGGTCATCGCTAGCATCTAAGTCGTGAGTTTTCTAAGTGGGTTATCCATCACATCCAGCCCTGTTAAATATGCATATCTTCTGCAGTCTCAGCCATGACTCTTTCCTCTCCTAGATTACACCAGTTAGAATACAATTGCTATGCAGAGGATAAGCAACATCTCATTTTTAATATCCGTCTTATTATTTATGTATACATTTGTTTGTCTGCAGTAGGAGAGGTGCTGTATTGTTGAAGAGTTACTCGTTTAAGATTATAGAGAGCTCTGGCCCTGCTCTGAAAAGTCTTACTTTATTTCCTTATCATGGAAATGGACAGAGCATCCACCATCCCTCCATCCGCATCATCCTTTCATCCACCATCTCCCTATCATCCCTTCACCCACCAACCCCATCATCCCTTCACCCACCATCCCCATCGTCCCTTCATCCACCATCCCTCCATCCCCATCATCCCTTCATCTCCCATCCCCATCATACCTTCATCCCCATCCCTTCATCCCCATCACCCATTCATTCATCCTCCAGTCCCCCATCACCTCATCCCCATCATCTCCATCTCATCATCTCCATGCCCTCATCCTACATCCAATCATCTCCTCTTCCCTTCATTCCTTTATCCCCCCACTCGATGGAGAAATGGTGAGTTGGTGAGATCCAAACTCACAACAAATCATTTTTCAAATGGTTGTACATTTAAGAGTCTTTAGCCTTCATGTGGCAATGGTTTACTATGTTTCTCAGGTACAATAGCTCTCTCTGCTGCTTTAAGTACAGGTTGTCCATGTGCCCTGAAATGGAATCAGCTTCCTCAACGAACACTAGTCTAAACCACTAGAAGAGAAATAGCAAATACTGCTCTAAAACCAATATGCAGTTGCATAGTTCATGTTTTTGATACATCCTATGTCATACTTTTACTCTCATTCTACCCATAGTAAGTCCATAGCTCAGGGTTCAGGCCTAGAGTGTGTGGGCTTGTGCATCGCGAGTTCCTCTTCCACTGCCACCATCACGCCCCTCTTCCTGTAGGACACTGGGGAAGAGATCCTTTCCTGTAGGACACTGGGGAAGAGACCCCTTCCTGTAGGACACTGGGGAAGAGACCCCTTCCTGTAGGACACTGGGGAAGAGACCCCTTCCTGTAGGACACTGGGGAAGAGACCCCTTCCTGTAGGACACTGGGGATGAGACCCCTTCCTGTAGGACACTGGGGAAGAGACCCCTTCCTGTAGGACACTGGGGAAGAGACCCCTTCCTGTAGGACACTGGGGAAGAGACCCTTTCCTGTAGGACACTGGGGAAGAGACCCTTTCCTGTAGGACACTGGGGAAGAGACCCTTTCCTGTAGGACACTGGGGAAGAGACCCCTTCCTGTAGGACACTGGGGAAGAGACCCCTTCCTGTAGGACACTGGGGAAGAGACCCCTTCCTGTAGGACACTGGGGAAGAGACCCCTTCACTGTAGGACACTGGGGAAGAGACCCCTTCCTGTAGGACACTGGGGAAGAGACCCTTTCCTGTAGGACACTGGGGAAGAGACCATTTCCTGTAGGACACTGGGGAAGAGACCATTTCACTGTAGGACACTGGGGAAGAGACCCTTTCCTGTAGGACACTGGGGAAGAGACCCCTTCCTGTAGGACACTGGGGAAGAGACCATTTCCTGTAGGACACTGGGGAAGAGACCCCTTCCTGTAGGACACTGGGGATGAGACCCTTTCCTGTAGGACACTGGGGAAGAGACCATTTCCTGTAGGACACTGGGGATGAGACCCTTTCCTGTAGGACACTGGGGAAGAGACCCTTTCCTGTAGGACACTGGGGAAGAGACCCTTTCCTGTAGGACACTGGGGAAGAGACCATTTCCTGTATGACACTGGGGAAGAGACCCTTTCCTGTAGGACACTGGGGAAGAGACCCCTTCCTGTAGGACACTGGGGAAGAGACCCCTTCCTGTAGGACACTGGGGAAGAGACCATTTCCTGTAGGACACTGGGGAAGAGACCCCTTCCTGTAGGACACTGGGGATGAGACCCTTTCCTGTAGGACACTGGGGAAGAGACCCCTTCCTGTAGGACACTGGGGATGAGACCCCTTCCTGTAGGACACTGGGGAAGAGACCCCTTCCTGTAGGACACTGGGGAAGAGACCCTTTCCTGTAGGACACTGGGGAAGAGACCCTTTCCTGTAGGACACTGGGGAATAGACCCTTTCCTGTAGGACACTGGGGAAGAGACCCCTTCCTGTAGGACACTGGGGAAGAGACCATTTCCTGTAGGACACTGGGGAAGAGACCCCTTCCTGTAGGACACTGGGGAAGAGACCCCTTCCTGTAGGACACTGGGGATGAGACCCTTTCTCTCCCACATCTTGCTTTGTCACTTCAGGCATGTTTGTGTCCAGAAGTGTTCGTTCATATGAAGGGGCCCGGGCCCGAGTGCAGCCCTGCCTCACTCCCTAACCCCTGACCTCCGACCCCCGAACCCTGCGCCATGGGAGCAGCTGTTTGGCTCACCCTCCCTCCAGCCTGGTGTGAGTGGCCGGGCGGCGTTTGGGCCGGCTGTCTGGCGGGTTCTCCCTCCTCTCCCTCTCCCCGTGCTGCAGGAGTGCGTTTGAGGAGCGCCACTGTTATCCAAGGATGAGAGCGCAGCTGCCGTGCGCCTGACGTGTGAACGAACGCGGCGTGAAGACGGGCAGCACACGCGGCACGGGGCCACGCCCAGAGACGCAACCCTCGTCTGCTCCGGAGGCGCTTTTGGAGGAACTCTTTATTTAACGCGCCTGTAGAAGTAGCTTCCTGATCCACTGTTTTATTTTGGTTTTGTTTTTTCTCTGGCTTTACAGACCAGAGCGATGCTACTGACGTTTGACTGAGGTCAGGTTACACACACACACACACACACACACACACATGTGTTCACACTTTTGCACATAAGCTTTCATGCATCCAGCTCCAGTGTGTGTGTGTGTGTGTGTCTGTGTGTGGTTAGGTGTGTGTTTTTCTTACTCAAACACACTAATAAATTCTCCCTAATTCATTTTTTATTCTCTCAGGGTAGCAGGCTGCCGATTGCTCTCAACAGAGGAAGCATCGCGTTACCTCCCCTAAATAATTGATGCCTCTTGCATCTCTACCAGCCATGGCCGAAATCTCAAAATATTCACTGGTTTGAGTAAATATTAAGATTGCCGCAGAGAGAGCAAGTGTGTGTACGTGTTTGTATTTGTGTGTGTGTACTTGCGTGTGTGAGAGCATGATGGCCAACGAGACTGATGCTTTTGCTTTGACACACTTTTAGTCTACTGCTCTCTCTCGGTGTGTGTGTGTGTGTGTGTGTGTGTGTGTGTGTGTGTGTGTGTGTGTGTGTGTGTGTGTGTGTGTGTGTGTGTGTGTGTGTGTATAATGGTACTTTCCCCACCATGTTAAGGATGCAGGTAGGCTGAGCAGGGAGTAAGTGCGACGTGCCAAAGGTTCAGCCATGCTGCTTCAACCTCATTTTGCTCATCAACCTACACACACACACACACACACACACACACACACACACACACACACACACACACACACACACACACACACACACACACATCCTCCCACTCATGCATCCCAGCCCAGAGGGACACCTGGGTCTATTGTTTGGGCTGGAGACCCTGCTGCAGACTCACATGGAGGCGTCTACAGCTCCACTTCAGTGATGAGGAAGCGTCAGAACCGGAGGCCCCCGCGGTCCCGCGCTTGTAATAAGCCGCCACCTTCCTCCCCGCCCACGGCCCGCGCTGCCTGGTTTGGCAGTGAACACGCCCCAGTCGGAGCAGTCCTGTCGGATCCGTTCTGTTTCTGGCTGGCTGGGCCGGCGTGGCTTGTGTGTGTGTGTGTGTGTGAGAGAGCAGGTCGAGTGTGTGAGTGTGAGTGTGTGAGTGTGTGAGCAGGTCGAGTGTGTGAGTGTGTGATCAGGTCGAGTGTGTGAGTGTGAGTGTGTGAGTGTGTGATCAGGTCGAGTGTGTGAGTGTGAGTGTGTGAGTGTGTGATCAGGTCGAGTGTGTGAGTGTGTGAGTGTGAGTGTGTGAGCAGGTCGAGTGTGTGTGTGTTCCAGGCTGTGCTCACATGCGGTGGGAAACCGAGGCCTCTTTGCTGTTCTTTACTGGCGATCAACGCCAGCTCCACTTTGCCCTCCCCACACTCACACAGAGCCGCCGCCTCTGAGAACCTCACCAGGGTATTATATCTGATTGCTGCGTCTCCTGGTAGCACTTTGAGTGATATGTTATGGGTGTGGACTTGGGACGGCCGCCTGATGGAAGAGAGACGCTCGTTGACGGCCGGGTTCGGGAGTGCACATGCAAGCATGCTTATTTGAGACATCCAGCTCGCAGTCCCACCAGATCAGCTTCTTCAGGCCTGTTGACCCCCGTGCTCCTGTGCTCTCTCCGGGGTTCGCCCCCTGCTGACCCCAGCCACCAATTAGCGGCCTCTGGCCGCCCCTCTCCCTCACCCGCCCATCTCCTCGGCTCCCGTCCGCCGTCCGGCTTGGGAATGTGTGGAGTCTCCTTAAACGAGCTATAATCTCAGTCCCAGGTCCCTCGCTGACTGCCCCCGGCATGGAGGTCGTAGTCCGCAGAATGTGGGAAGGACAGTTTGCAGGACCCTCAGGACAGTCCTTCCTGCAGGACCCTCAGGACAGTCCTTCCTGCAGGACCCTCAGGACAGTCCTTCCTGCAGGACTCTCAGGACAGTCCTTCCTGCCCCGCAGTGTAGCACTAACCCACCCGTTCTCTAGTGCTGTCTGCTTCATTCCCACCTCCTATATGTTCTAAATACTGATTGGCTATCTGGCTTTTTGGATCTCAATGGAAAAGCTTTGCATGTTTGACTACTGGAAGCCAGAAGTAAGTCATGGTATGCATAAGTGTAGCGTTAATCTTTGACCTCTTTATAAACTATTCTGCACTTTCTCTTTTTGATCTTTTAGATCAAGGCGCTGTAGTTGGGGTCTGATGCGGACGCTATATTTGGGGTCTGATGCAGGCACTGTAGTTAAGGTCTGATGCGGGAGCTGTAGTTAGGGTCTGACGCGAGCGCTGTAGTTAGGGTCTGATGCGGGTGCTGTAGTTGGGGTCTGATGCGGTTGCTGTAGTCGGGGTCTGATGCGAGCGCTGTAGTTAGGGTCTGATGAGGGCACTATCGTTGGGGTCTGACGCAGGCACTGTAGTTAGGGTCTGACGCGAGCGCTGTGGTTATGGTCTGATGCGAGCGCTGTAGTTAGGGTCTGATGTGGGCGCTATAGTTGGGGTCTGAAGCGGGAACTGTAGTTAGGGTCTGACGCGAGCGCTGTAGTTAGGGTCTGACGCGAGCGCTGTAGTTATGGTCTGATGCGGGTGCTGTAGTTGGGGTCTGATGCGGTTGCTGTAGTCGGGGTCTGATGCGGGTGCTGTAGTCGGGGTTTGACGCAGGCGCTGTAGATGGGGTCTGACGTGAGCGCTGTAGTTAGGGTCTGATGCAGGCACTGTAGTCGGGGTCTGACGCAGGCGCTGTAGTTAGGGTCTGATGCAGGCGCTGTAGTCGGGGTCTGACGCAGGCGCTGTAGTTAATGTTTGGCGCTGTAGTCGGGGTCTGACGCAGGTGCAGTAGTTGGGGTCTAACGCGGGCGCTCTAGTTGGGGTCTGATGCAGGCGCTGTAGTTAGGGTCTGATGCGGGCACTATAGTTGGGGTCTGACGCAGGCGCTGTAGTTAGGGTCTGATGCGCGTCCTTGATATTCTGTCTGTGCACATCGGTGACACAGTACACATGCACGAATGGCTGTGCCACGCACCTACACACATGTGCACCTGCAGTGGTTCCTTGCCAATGCGGTGGTGAATTAGCTCGTGGCTGTGTTTGATCACACCCCAGCAGTTCCCCCACGCCTGCACCCCAGCAGAGCCCCGGGCCTGCACAGTCTGCCACTGAACTTCACAGGGCAATCACATGAGCCGCTGTCGTGTTCCACACACGGGCTTGGGGAAGTTCTGAACGAAGCACTGAGTGTTTTTTATCTTGATGTTAGTTGTTTTTGTTGTTGTATTTGTTGTCAATTTTTGCCATTAGGAAAGCGCTTAGGGGTCCTAATCGGTTCGAAGTGTTTAGGGATTGTAAGTGCGCGTGCCTTAGTCTTTGTGTGACTTTGAGGTCTAGTGGTTGTCTTCAGAGGAGTTGGTGCTTTGAGGGTTTGGGCTGGGTAGTTCTGTCTTGAGCTCTCCACCATAATCAAGCCTCTGGCTCTGGCCAGCTAAAGTGGACTCACACAATCACTCAGGCCCCTAAGAGTGTCCAATTAGGGCTCGGGGAGTCGTGATTCTGCCTATGTGAGATTCTGCGAATGTGTGTGTGTGTGTGTGCATGTAGGGGTGTGTGATAAAAAGCCAATCTTTGTATTTTGGTGTATTGCTAGTGTACAGTATACTGTCACATCCTCCAGCCTTCAGTGTATGAAATGCAGTGTAAATGTGCAGCCGCATTTGCATGATCTGTTTATTATTTTAAATTATTTGACATTTGCAGTGTGTATGATAAGAATGATGAAATTCTAGGTGCTGCAGATTTAATCAGACGTAGGACCAGCTCCAGCTATCCAAGCCCTGACCTTTACCATGATAAGAGATTCAGCATAACTGGTCTCAGATCAGCAGTAAGTGGAGCCTATTCACAGCACCATAGACTGAGAGACTTCCTTTTCAGGTTGTATGTCAGGAGAGCCGTAGCGGGCGCTGTGTGGTGCTGGTCCTAATCTTCTCCCGCGGAGAAGCCTTTAAAGCTAATCATAACCTGTGCTATGAGCCAGGAGCAGGAGGGGCCCTGCCGCTCACGCCGTCCACCGCTACTGGGCTTTATTGAAAGGCACTGGTGTCCTTCCTAATGACAGCACAGGAGGCTTTCTCAGGTTGTCATGCTAAGCTATGGTGTGTGTGTGGGGAGGGGGGGGGGGCAGTAGCCATGGTGCAGAGTATTAAAGCTTAATGTTTTAGTCCTGGCTGTGATGGAGAGGAGACGAAGAAAGGAAAGGGAGGGTGGAGAGAAGAACTAAGTGGCAAGGAGGTTTGAGCTGTGTGTGTGTGTGTGTGTGTGTGTGTGTGTGTGTGTGTGTGTGTGTGTGTGTGTGTGTGTGTGTGTGTGTGTGTGTGTGAGTGCGATGTCTGGGGAGCTTAGTGTGAGACACAGAGGAATAAACAGAAAGGGCAGTGTTGGGCTGCTCCTCTCCTCCTCTCCCTCCTCTCCTACTCTCACTCCTCCTCTCTTCCCCTCCCCCCTCCTCTCCTCTCATCCTCCTCTCCTCTCCTCCTCCTATCTGGCTAGCTGCTTTTTTCCCTTCTTGTTCATTTGCTCTTGCACTCAGTGCTTAGATCCCTCTTTGCTGCACTCCTCCCTCTCTCCCTCCCTCTCTCCCTCCCTCTCTCCCTCCCTCTCTCCCTCTCTCTCTCCCTCCCTTTCACTCTTACTCTCACTCCCTCTCCCTCATCCTTGGGTCCAAGTGAGACATGCATGTGTGTGTGTGTGTGTGTGTGTGTGTGTGTGTGTGTGTGTGTGTGTGTGTGTGTGTGTGTGTGTGTGTGTGTGTGTGTGTATACATGCATGAACATGCCACTCTGCACACTGGGGACTGGCAGAATGTCTGTTTTGAGGACAACAGCAGGGGGCTGATGAAAAGGCTTTGTTGATTTTAACGAATTACCAGCCACTGTAGCCAAAATAAATATAATCAGCTTTTTGGATTAGTTGTCACAGACGATTTTACCTACTGACGGTGATTAAGGACTAGAGCAGACAAGCCGACCAGTCTCTCTCCAGTGACCCGTCTCCCCCCCACCATAAAATGCCAGTAAATAGCAGTAAATAAAGACTTGGAGCATTAGTTATCTGAAATAAACAGTGACACCCTATATAATGTTGGGTTGAACTTCAAAGAGTTTCGATGTAGCAGAATGTGGACTCTGAGTGCTCGCTCGCTTGTGTTTTCTGTGTGTTAGCCAGGGAGCTACAGCTGGCGCCTAATGAGACAAGCGCTCGCAGGTCCTCGGCTGCTTTTTAGGGGATTTAAGGTTGTTGGGGTTTTTTTTTTTTTTTTTTGGTGCACCGTGAAATCGATCTAATGGGCTTTAGTGTTGCGTGAACAGCTGGTGAGGGTGTAAGGTACTGCGCAGTGAAGCTGTCAGGGTTACGGCCTGCGTTGTTGCTTTCGCAAACGAGCTAATGTTAAGAATCAAACGACAACTGGCAGGGAGCAGTTACCATGGTGCTGTTCCCAAGCACGACCGCTAGCTTTTGCTCAGCGGCGCCATCGTTAACGCTAGCTGGAGGTGATGAAGTTGGTGGAGGAACAAATGCTGATCTTCCCGCCACATCTCCCCACTGAGTCCTACAGAGGAGGCGCAGCTCACCCAGGAGGTACCGCACACCCAGACTGACTGCACACTCTCCATTCAGCCACGTTTGTTGCCCCCCCCGCCACATTTCATATGAAGCCCCTTGTGTAGTACATTCATACATGCAGACCTGTTCAGGTATGAACGCAAATTCCCATTCCTCCTTCCCTCTCTTCCCTGGGTTTGAGAAACGTCTTGACAGCCAGCCCCATCCGCATTTGCACCCGCGACATGCGGCAAAACGTTCCTTCAAAGTTAACGGCAAGTATGCAGAGAAGTCGAGAGTCTCAGAAGCTGAGATCTGAGGCGGGAAGAACAATAGGCCTCCCCTGACAAATAGTTAAAAAAGCCTTAAGACTCCAGTTTAGATCTGTAATGTCACAGTGAATACAAATGAAGGAGCTGTCACTCTCAATTTGGTTGAAGGCCTTTTGATGTTTGCTT
This sequence comes from Brachyhypopomus gauderio, assembly GCF_052324685.1. NCBI lineage: Eukaryota > Metazoa > Chordata > Actinopteri > Gymnotiformes > Hypopomidae > Brachyhypopomus > Brachyhypopomus gauderio. Next base: position 14,785,120 of record NC_135227.1, read on the forward strand.
CTGAGAACAGTGGCTGTGAGGGGGGGAACAGGTACCCAAACACATCTCCTGCCTTCTCCAGTTGGGGCCTGTATGTCTAGAACATACAGAGATGGGGGGGAGGAAGCCCTCTAAAGGGGCTACTCTTTTGCTGGCATGTGTCTCTCTGAATAATAATAATCTCAGTTTAGGAATGAAACATTCAGCTGTAAGAGTTTGGAGTTTTGATTAAACTTTCGTTTAAATGAGATCACATTTAGGAGTGGACGCTTCCAGGCTGGCTGGGGTTGTGGTGGGAGTGTGTGCGAGCAGGCCGGTGTGTGTGTGCACTGCACTGCTGTGGGGACAGTCCCATCTAAAGTGGAGAGTGGCCAGAGTAGAGGTGTGAGCCCTGAGGCACTCCGTTGGCACTGACCGTCAAGAGCTTTTGCTGCTGGCTCTGGCTGAAGCATAGGAGAAGGATCATGGCTTGGCCTCGACTCTGAACTGTAGCTGTCTGCAGACGGGGGAGGAAAACTGCCCCAGATGAGATGGACATTAAAATGGCACACGATTCTAGATGTTCTGGAGAAAACGAACCATAGAATATGACCTTGCTCAAACTAAAAATCTATAAGATTACTATTTTTTGTCACACCTTTTATAAGCTCTTCAGATTATTTGTGTAAGTTTGTATTTAAGGGAAAAACTAAATTTAAACGGGTGTCAAAAGTTATGTGTGTACATGTGCTTTGAGACTGAAGCACTTCAGTAAAATAAACTTGGTATACACTACAAACCTGATTTGAACATAAGTGTGTGTGTGTGTGTGTGTGTGTGTGTGTGTGTGTGTGTGTGTGTGTGTGTGTGTGTGTGTGTGTGTGTGTGTGTGTGTGTGTGTGTGTGTGTGAAATGTGCCTTTGCCCCCTCCATGACACCTCCACACAGGTGAGAGCTCAGTGGTGCCCATAGGTGAAGATTAGTACGCCAGGCTCTGGACTCATTACCAGTGGGTTGTGGGTTCAAATCCTCATGAATATTCATTCCAGATGATAATGATGATCCCATGGTTCTCCGGGCTCCTCCTCCCCCCTCCACACACTCCTCAGCTCTGCTCCCCTCCCCCTTATCCTCTTGCTCAGGTTGATAAAACACTTGCCAAGCTGGCATCCCCTAAGAAATTATTAATTATCTGGTTAATGTGCACCAGGCTGTGAGTCGGCTGATTAATCACCAATGAGGGGGATGCGTGCTAGAGGGGGGGGCTCTATTTTCTTTCTCTAAGTAACTCTACCTCCCTCCATGGACATAGCAGCTTTTGTCTTCATTCCCTCTCTACCTTTATTTCTCTTCTTTTCCTCTCTCTCTCTCTCTCTCTCTCTCTCTCTTTCTTTCTCACTCTTTAATAACAAAATAATTTCAGTGCTACAGATTATGGGTGGTTAGAGTGCACTACACATATCTCTTCACAGACATATAACACATATTGGTTAGCATGATGGAACATGTTCACTCGTCCTGTTGCTCTCTCAACTTACTGTATCATGTGATGGGGGTCTAGTGTGTGATGGGGTCTAGTGTGTGATGGGGGTCTAGTGTGTGATGGGGGTCTAGTGTGTGATGGGGGTCTAGTGTGTGATGGGGTCTAGTGTGTGATGGGGGTCTAGTGTGTGATGGGGGTCTAGTGTGTGATGGGGGTCTAGTGTGTGATGGGGTCTAGTGTATGACATGTGATGGGGGTCTAGTGTGTGATGGGGTCTAGTGTATGACATGTGATGGGGGTCTAGTGTGTGATGGGGTCTAGTGTATGACATGTGATGGGGGTCTAGTGTGTTATGGGGTCTAGTGTGTGATGGGGGTCTAGTGTGTGATGGGGTCTAGTGTATGACATGTGATGGGGGTCTAGTGTGTTATGGGGTCTAGTGTGTGATGGGGGTCTAGTGTGTGATGGGGTCTAGTGTATGACATGTGATGGGGGTCTAGTGTGTTATGGGGTCTAGTGTATGACGTGATGGGGGTCTAGTGTGTGATGGGGTCTAGTGTGTGATGGGGTCTAGTGTGTGATGGGGTGTAGTGTGTTATGGGGTCTAGTGTGTTATGGGGTTTAGTGTGATGGGGTCTAGTGTGTTATGGGGTCTAGTGTGTGATGGGGTCTAGTGTGTTATGGGGTCTAGTGTGTTATGGGGTCTAGTGTGTGATGGGGTTTAGTGTGATGGGGTCTAGTGTGTTATGGGGTCTAGTGTGTTATGGGGTCTAGTGTGTGATGGGGTCTAGTGTGTGATGGGGTCTAGTGTGTGATGGGGTCTAGTGTGTGATGGGGGTCTAGTGTGTTATGGGGTATAATGTGTGGTGGAGGTCTAGTGTGTGGTGGAGGTCTATTGTGTGGTGGAGGTCTAATGTGTGGTGGGGTCTAAAGTGTGGTGGAGGTCTAATGTGTGGTGGTCTATTGTGTGGTGGAGGTCTAATGTGTGGTGGAGGTCTAATGTGTGGTGGAGGTCTAATGTGTGGTGGGGTCTAATGTATGGTGGAGGTCTAATGTGTGGTGGAGGTCTAATGTGTGGTGGGGTCTAAAGTGTGGTGGAGGTCTAATGTGTGGTGGAGGTCTAAAGTGTGGTGGAGGTCTAATGTGTGGTGGAGGTCTACTGTGGTAACCTGTGCTAGACTTTAGTAAGCAGAGCTGCAGCCAGTTCTGAATATAATCTCTCAGTTTCTATGTCTGTTGAAATGCTGGGCCAACTCTGAGGGTCCACTGCAAGCAGGCCTTCATATTTCTGTAGAAATCCGTCAGTGCTGCTGTTTGGGACTGTTTGCAGTTTTTAGTGTGTGTGTGTGTGTGTGTGTGTGTGTGTGTGTGTGTGTGTGTGTGTGTGTGTGTGTGTTTGTGAGTGTGTGTCTGCATGCATGCATGCATGTGTGTGTGTGTGTGTGTGTGCACGTGCGTGTAAGAACATTGCTGTGTGAAGCCATTGATCTCACACTGTATCTACCAGAGAGAGCGACCTCTTACCCCCAGCTGGGATTAAACATTTAATAGCGTATTACAGCATTTAGCCGTAGTTCCAGCCACCATAAGCTTAACTCTCTTTTCCACACTCTCACTCTCTCGCTCTCTCTCTCCCTCCCCAGTCTGTAAAATTGGGCAGGAATGGGAGAGATTGCATTGTAAACTAAATCCCTTCATGCAGCACATGATCCTTCTTTCTAGCTGAGCTGGTTGCCGGTGAGGGACGGTTGGAGAGAGGACCCTGGTTGCCTCTGCCTGGTCCACACAGCACCCAGAAAACACTACCTTGCCCTTGCTGATGGGGGCGCTACCGAGTCAAACAAGATTAGGAGGAGTGCAGCATTTGCATTCGAGTTTTGCCAGCAGTCCTTCCAGGGTTTCCTGAGAACAATACGATAAGTAAAGCCAAGTTTACTTTAGTTAATCGCTGCTACTCCCAAAAGGACAACCGATAAGGAAAGGAGGGGAGAGACTGATAGAGCAAAGGAGAGAGAGAGAGAGAGAGAGAGAGAGAGAGAGAGAGAGAGAGAGAGAGAGAGAGATAGAATATGTCGGTATACATAGGTAAACAAGGGGAGAACCATGATGTGCCAAGTGTGTACGGCTTGCACATTTTAGTTTATTCATTGGGTGGGGGGGGGGGGGGTATTAGGAGAACACCACACTTATTTGATGGAGAATGATACAACCAATTAAAGGTACATTCTGTGACTTCAGAGAAATGTACATACCATATATATACCAGCAGTCGACCTATAGAAATACATTTTTGTGTGTAACTAGTGGAATCAATGATATAGCAAGAATGATTCTTTGAGCTCATCAGTTTGTATGTACTATAACTATAATGTCAAAGCTCAGCGACTAATCTCAACACATCAGTCTAAATGATTTAAATTGAATTGGTTGAATCGTTCTATCATGGTAACAGGACCTAATGTGCCCTGTAAGGGGAGATTCAGTAGGGATCGTGGCTGCACACAATGTTCTTGGGCTCTTGTTCGTCCACACCATCTCCTCCAAGACAATGCTGCTAATGAGAGCGGGGAACAGAAGTTAGCAGCGCCTCTAATAAATGGCTGAACAGGAGTTTTGCTCAGTGGTTTTTCCTATTGATTAGTCGCATGGCTAATGCGTGCTCATTCCTCAGCTGAGCGCTAATTAGCATGCGCTCGGCTCACCGACCAGTTGACCACCAGGCTCTCTGTGGGGCGCTGGCCACCATGGCGACAGCGCCCTGGGTGATGAGCGAGGCGTTGCCTGGGTAGAGCGCTGGGCCTGCTGGTTAGCGCACAGGGTCGTGCTTGCAGGTTCGTCGCCATGGTTTTGCCCTCAGCACTTAGCAAGTTGCTGTCTTGCAAATATTTTCTTTATATTGCTTTTCATTTGCAGAAAAGTAATTATAGACTGGAATATGGTTATGTTCGCTACCGATAAATATTCTTTTGGGAGAACACCGCTCTGTTGTCTGTTTAACATGTGTGATCCTAGCATCACAACATTCTAATTCATGTTAGGGCCTTGTGTATTTAGTCCTGGTACCCTGAACCTCAAATATCTGAGCGTTTGCTTACTGTCTTTTGGACTGGCACATCCACAGTTCCTTAGAGTTCCTGGCAGCTGATTGGTCAGTCTACATATGTAAACCAGGCAATGCTGCTCTGCTCTACACTCAATGCCATGCTGCAATTAGTGAACGCAGTAAATGGAAAATGACAGTAGCCTGCAAGACTGTGCAGTAGTTTCATTTGACTCATTCTGCAGATGCCCCAGTAGCCTGCACCCCCCCCCCCCCAACAAAAAAAAAACAAACAAAAAAACACACAACAAAACAAACCCTGACGTGCTGCTCTGGGAAGCGTTTGAGAAAGTGCACGGCAGTATCAGAAGGGCCACTTAGAGGGGGATTAGGTTCACGTCGATGTGCCTCCGAGGCCATGCTAAAGTTACCCCCTCACTGCCTCTGGCCATTGACTGCCACTCTAATGGCCTGGTCTGGTTCCTTCTGATGGGCATTGACTGCTGGCCTGATCAATATGGGTTTCCATCCCCCATCCGAGCTGATAACCGGGCCCCGAGATGCACCCGTGAACCCCGGAAGTGAATGAATGAATTAGTATCACGTAGCAGCTACTCTATGGAATGCCTCATGTTTTCTCCTTCTCCAGGGTTAAAGTTCATCATTTTTAGAAGTCTTCATTTTTACAAGTCTCACCTAAGTTTTTCTTACAATTCACAAATAATGGAATGCATGTGTGATTTTGTCACAAATGTTTTGTAACAAGATTTTTAGCCTTACAAAATTTCCAGGGGCTCTAGGGGGAGTGTCTGTAGCATCTACGACAGCTACCCTGACACGTACAGTAAAGTGCATCACTCCCCAAAGGATCGGTATGAGGTGGTATTTTAAGGCACCATTTTATATTTTTTTTGCCTCCATTTCTATTCTTTGCCACATTACCTCACCGCATTAGCGTAGCGCTCGCTTCTGCCCGCGCCGGCATCCAGTTTCCGGCCCACAAACCTCTACACCCCCCCCACCCGTCCACAGCAGTCCCGGATCAGATCTCAGCCCCCACTCAGAAAGACAATGATCTCTACCCTGGAGAATGTGTGCAGTCAAAGCCATCGATCGCCTCTATTCCTGGCCATCCAGTACACCCAGGACTGGGCCAGCCTGCTTCCTCCGCTCAACCCTCAACTCCAGCGGGGCAGGGACGCCCCACACTGAGCCCACAGCAACATTCACATCTATTGACTGATTTTCCTTCTTCATTAGTGTGTTTTTTTTCATTTCCCTCACTAAGTTATTCAGGGTTTCTGATAGGCTTCTCCTCAGGTTCTCTCCCAGCTCCCTTGGCAATAGTGACGCTATTAAATGGGGGAGAATATGGCCTTTGTTTTTGTTTTTTTTAGGGCTGGTTGGTTTGGTGGTGTGAGCTCCCATTGCAGGGACATGGTGGGTAGTTATTATGAGTGATGCGATGGGAAGCCCATCATTATGGTCTGAACTGACTCTCGCACACGTCTGGAAACCCAACCCAACCTGGCAAACCGGAACAATTGTCTCAAGAGAGAACTTGTTGCAAAACCCACACACACTCCCCTGAAACATACACACGCATGACCCCCCCCCCCCCCACACACACACACACACATACATACACACGCCCACTGTTATGCCTTCCTTATTCTTTCCATTTCACCCCCCAACCCCCACCCCCACTTTTATTTTGTAATATGGAAATACGTGCCCGCCATTATTAGTGCAGTTCTGTAGACGTGTAGGGAATTGGAAGCTTGCGGCTACAGTGGCAAAGCTTCCTCTGGCAGCAGTCAGGTTAATACATTCTGAGATGCATAAATCAGGGAACGAACCCCCCCCAACCCGACCCCCCCCGCCCCACCATACGCCTTTTTCTGCTTTTCTTCTGCTCTCTGAAAGGAAGCGCCCTTTGGAGGATTGTTGTCTATCAGTCCAGAAAATGGAGAGGAGAATGCCTTCAATACCCAGGGCTGCTTAGCAGATTGTCATTTTTGGGTTTGATGTTCCTGGCTCTAATTGTCTTTCATGTGAACAATGGCACAGGGCCTCTGGTGAGCTGGCGCGATGCGGAGGCAGACACAGGCCAGTCTGTGCATAGCAATGGCCTTTTTTATTATTAGCTTGTGAAATTAGCAAGCTGGAAGTCGTTACAAGGATTTCTTCCTCCTCCTAAACCACCCCCCCCCCTGTGTCTCTGTCTCTCTCTCTGTGTCTCTGTCTCTCTCTCGGTGTCTCTGTCTCTCTCTCTGTGTCTCTGTCTCTCTCTCTGTGTCTCTCTCAGCCGTTAATTGTAATGCAGAGTCAGATTTGTTTGTGGACTTGGAGACAATAGCGCGGGCGACGGCTGTGTTAATAGACTTTTACTCCCAGGCCCAGACTTCTACTTCAGGTCCTAATAAGGTGTCTGTCGCTGAGGTGGAATTTGTTTAAAAAGCGTGGTAATTGATGTATTGCAGTAAGTGTGTGCGCGAAGCGGGTTGATTAATGTAGGAGCGCGCATACATGCACGCGCGAGTGTGTGTGTGTGTGCGCGCGCATGTTTTGCCTGAGTTTTGTTGTTGGGGGGGGGGGGGGGTGAGTGGCGTGTCTCTGGATTATAATTCATCTCAGCTGCTAACTGTACTGACAGCTGCTGATGTCTCAAGGGGGCTGCTGACGCCTGACCCCACCCCTCCCCACCCCCCCCAGACCCCTCCCCACCCTGACATCAGACTAAAGAACAACAAAAAAGTACAAGGATAAAGGTACCACAGTGCTTGTCAATAATGACATTAGCAGCACCTTAAAGGGGAGCTGCTTCATACACACCTCACCCATAGTCACTCTCAAATTGTCATTTAGTTTGACTTTAATGACCAGAAATCTGGGGCTTGAACATTGTTTTCTCATTTTCTATGTTTGGAAGTTATAAGAGACATACATCTAATACGTGCGCATGCTCAGTAGGCTGGTGGTGTCTCTCGCCATGGTCCTGTTTCTACTGCCAGTTATATTTGTGTATCGGGCCTGTTCAAGGGACTCCTGTGGACATCAGATTCTAAGTTTATTTGTTGAAGGGAAGGTTTGCATTGCAGTGCTGGAAAACTTTATTGCATGATCTGGAACTCCTCGCAAGTCAGAGAATAAAAAGATGGCAGGATTTCGTGATCATATTATTCTGAGTTACATGGAAGTGTTTCACAATGTACTTTTATGGCCAGATCTAACTCTGCAGAAGTCACAGTGTTGATAACCTGAAACTCCAATGCCGCTATAACTGTAACTAAAACATAAAGGCATATAGTTTCTGTACATTAAGTGATATAAAGTGTAGCTTAAAAGGAATATAGGTTCTCTACTTTAAGTTATATAAAGTAAAGACTAAAGGAATATAGCTTCTGTACTTTATGTGATATAAAGTAAAGCTAAAAGGGATATAGCTTCTCTACTTTAAGTGTAACTAAAGCTTAAAGGGACATGGCTTCTCTACTTTAAGTTTAAGTTGCATAAAGTAAAGTTTAAAGAGACATAGATCTGTACTTTACATTATATACAGAACATTTTTGGGTTCTGCGTGATTTAAAAAGGAATTTTTAAATCCTAAAAAATCACTGTATGTGATTAAACATGCATTTATTTTCTGTAGTAGTAATATTTGAGCTGTTAGCTTATATCTGGTTTTCAAGGGACCAGGGAGAGCCCAGACTATACCAAAGTTATCTGAGTATTGTTTTAACCACAATACCTCAGTTTTCACTGTGGAAACTAGGAGGGAAAATACTGATTGTCACATTCTGCATTTCTGAAATATTGTATATATAACGCATGTGGTGAAATACACATTTTATCCAGACCTGTCCACTACCACACACAAGTTGCACCCAGCACTGGCCCTACTCAGGGGAACGTGGATTGGATATGCTACTAACAAACTATACGCTTAAGGCAACAGGACCTCAATTATAAAACAGTTCCACCAGTCATGGGTTATCCTGCACAAGGCTGTGGTCTCTCCTGCACACACACACACACACACACACACACACACAGACTCACCTCACAGTAAGAGTGGCCCCAGGCAGCCCATTCTAATTGCCATGGCCTGGCAATATGGCGAAGCAGTGCCTTTGTTATCAGCCTTTTGTGCGCAAGAGATCCGTTGATAACTAAAGCTAAAAGGCATGGAAATTCCTCCTGATAGAGTATAAATATCACTCGCCCCCTAAATGGTTTGCTGAAGATAATATGCTCTTAAAATAAATTCCGGTGTTTACAGCTTTGATATTGAGGCCTGCTTGCGGCTGCCGTTTGGGGTCCTTCCAATCAGTTGCTTCCTAATCTGAGTATTAATTCAAATACATCCAGGGTGTGCTGCTCTTTGTGATTATTCAAACAAGTTTGTTTGTGTGTGTGTGTGTGTGTGTGTGTGTTGTGCTCTCTTGTACACTCCAGATAATATACACTTGATGGAGTCGCTGGAGTCAGGTGTCTGGCCTTTATCACAGAGACAGATTAGACAGAGATTAGAAATATGACGCAGACACACACATGTACACACACACTGTGCGTAGTTCAAGCTAGTGTGGAACTAGAAAGCATGTAGCAGCAGTGTGTGTGTGTTTAGATAAGCCACACTGGCTTGGTAGAAGAATATGTCAGTTAGACATTTTTAGGCTTCCGCTTTGTCTGAGACCCACTGAATCTGATCGACTGAGGGGTAACGGACCCGCTCCAGCATTCACTCTAATGTCCTGAACAAGCATTTGTATTATTGAGAAGTTAGTTTTCCTTTTGTCTTTTTGTTCTTTTTTTGTCTGTATTCCCATAAAGAACGTATTTGCAATACACGATTGTGAATATGCAAGGCCAGTTTCATATGGGATTTTCCCCAGGGCCATTTAAAGTGCTGTCAGTCTGGAGGAGCTTCTCAACGGGAGCGCACACTACCACACAGAAACACAGGCAGAGAGGGAAACACAAGAGCCTTCAATTTAGTCAGCAATTTGCACTGGCGTTTGCTTAGGAAAGCTCTCTACTGCTAAACCAGTAAACCACTTACTCTCTCCTTCTCTCAGTGACATTCACTGCTAGTCAAAAATTGGTCTTCCACGCCACAATAAGTCCTGTTGTACTATCAACAACAGATGCCCCACCAGTAATGCTTTTTAAGGTCATTATTTTTGCACGATTCCCCAAGACGAAGTGAAATCCCAGGGAAAAGCCAGAAGGCCTTCCTCCTTGCTCATCCTCCTCCTCTCAAAAGTCTTCACCCAATTACAGTAATGTGGCATGGACGAGCGGGGCTCGGCGTCCCCGGTCCCCGTCCCTGTCCATGTCCCCGTCTCCATAGCTGAGCCCCCGCTCTGTAATCTGTTAAAA